>NC_142878.1:97838787-97990303 GCF_051225735.1 Oryctolagus cuniculus | reverse complement strand
TGCGCTGATCTGAAGCCAGGAGCTTCTTCCAGGTCTCCCATGCCAATGCAGGGGCCCAAACACTTGGGTCATCTTCTACTGCTTTCCCAGGCCATGGCAGAGAGCTGGGTCAGAAATGGAGCTGCTGGGTCTTGAACCGGTGCCCATATGGGATGCTGGCACTGCAGACAGCGGCTTTACCAGCTATGCCACAGTGCTGACCTCTCCTCTCCTCTCCTCTCCTCTCCTCTCCTCTCCTCTCCTCTCCTCTCCTCTCTTTCTTTCTTTCTAAGATTTATTTATTTATTTGAGAGGCAGAATTATGAGGGTGGGGGCAGTCTTCCATCCACTGGTTCACTCCCCAAATGGCCACCACGGCCCCAGCTTGGCTAATCCTAGCACCCATGCGGGAAGCCTGGATTGAGTTCTTGGCTTCCAGATTTGGCCTAGCTCAGCTGCTGCCATTGCAGACATTTGGGAGGAGCTAGTGGATAGGAGCTCACTGTTTTTCTCTGCCTCTTAAATGAATAAATAAATAAAAATTTAAAATAGTCTAGATCCTTGTTTATCAAAATGAACAGCTCTTATAAAGCAAGTTTTAGAATAATATGAAAAATATGATGCTATTTGTGCAAAATTTTTAAAATACATAAAACAATGCCATACATTATTTATGATTGTACATACATGTAGAAAAATATAAAACCAAGAATTTAATGAATTTACAGCAAATCTATGGTGGTATCTCTCTCCCAGGAAGGCAGAGAAATGATGGCATCAGTACAGGGAGTAAAGCTAACTTCATTTTCACTTGTATTACTTTATTTGTTTATCAGATTTCTGAGGACAGAAAAACTCCATGAATGAGTTGGTCCTTAATCTTTGTAATCAACAAGTACAAAAGAATCATGAAAACATTCGATCAATTTCTCAGCTGATACAAACATTCTTTTCTCAGGAGTTGTTTTTCCTAGTGCATCATGATTTTAAATAAAATGTTCCATTGTTAAACTAGCTGAGTATTAACATACAACCAAACTGCCAATGAAGTTTTCAGGAAACAAGCATGAGATCAACACTGTGATTGATTCATAGACTGAAATGAAGTTTAGGGTCACTACTTCCTAATCAAAACTCTTCACGGTGGACCTAATGATTATTTCTTCCTCCATTCAAGAAATGCTAAATGAGTAACTCCTCAGGGCGACTATTTCCTATTCCCCAGGCTCTGAGGCCACTGTTGGCAACTTCCCTGAGCCACGGAGCTCTGGGGCCACTGTTGGCAACTTCCCTGAGCCATGGAGCTCACTGTGTGGAGTGGAGAATTCCTAGCGACCAAATAGTCACACAGCAAAGCTGAACATGCACACATGAACAACAAAATAAATGGGGGTGTTTTGTTCAGCTTCATGACATGAGTGGAGAAAAGAGTTGTCTAGTCCCAGAGAGAAGCAAAGTCCTTCTGGTGGGGCGGGGGGTCAGCCTGGGGGTCAAGGAAATGTGACAAGAATAAAAACCCGAAAGCATTGGGATGGATTAAAGGAAAGAAATGAGAACCTGAAATGGGCCAGAAAGGAAGGTTGGGTCCCATGTGCCATTACAATGGGCTTGGCTTTCATTTTAAGAGCATGGGTAAGCCATCAAACGGTTCTAAGTGGTTGGACTGGTCAGCCTCTGGAGTGATGATTCCACCTGAAGTGGAGCAACTGGACTGGAAGGGGTCAGCGCAGGTACAGCTAGAACAATCAGGAAGCTACTTTAGGTGAACGGAGGTAGCTTGGACTAATGTGGTGATGGTGATGGTGGAGGTGGTGGTGATGGTGATGGTGATGGTGGAGGTGGTGGTGATGGTGATGGTAGAGGTGATGGTGATGGTGGAGGTGATGGTGATGGTGGAGGTGGTGGTGATGGTGACGGTGGAGGTGGTGGTTGTCGCTCCCCCTCTTCGCGGAGGAACGACACAGAACCCTGCGCTGTTCTTTTGTCTGCTCGGCCCTTCCCGGGTTTGCTGCTGGTTCTTCCCGGGTTGGCTACCGTCCTTTCCACCTCCGTGGAAGGGCGGTTCCCCCTGCCACTTTCCCCACTTCCGCTGGGGAGCGGCACACCGCCGGCCGGCTCTCTTGGGGGCTGCTCAGGTGTTCCTCATAGATGTTCCTGGTGCATGTTGTCTCTCTCCTCCTTTATAGTCCTCTTCCACCAATCCCAACTCTGCTACCCACATGCCGAGTACGCTGCTCTCCTCCAATCAGGAGCAGGTCCTGCTGTTTATTGGTTGAACTGGAGGCAGCTGTGTAGAAGCTGTTTCCTCCTCTCCCAGTGACATATTGTGGGAGAGCAGATGCATAGAATAAGTCTTAATTCCAGTAACTTAGTCTAGTCCGAGTTGCTCCCCACAGTGGTGATGGTGACGGCGGAGGTGATGGTGAGGTGTTGGTGATGGTGATGGTGGAGGTGATGGTGATGGTGATGGTGGAGGTGGTGGTTATGGTGATGGTGTAGGTGATGATGATGGTGGAGGTGGTGGTGATGGTGATGATGGTGGTGATGGTGATGTGATGGTGGAGGTGATGGTGATGGTGGAGGTGGTGGTGATGGTGATGGTGGAGGTGCTGGTGGAGGTGGTGGTGATGGTGATGGTGGAGGTGGTGGTGATGGTGATGGTGGAGGTGGTGCTGATAATAGAATTGCTGGTGATAGAAGCAAATGGAAACCTACCCATTATTTAGGAAGCAAAATGAACAATACTTAGTTATTCTTAAAAATGAAGTATGTGGGGCCGGCGCCACGGCTCAATAGGCTAATCCTCCACCTGTGGCGCGGGCACACTGGGTTCTAGTCCTGGTTGGGGCACCAGATTCTGTCCCAGTTGCCCTTCTTCCAGGCCAGCTCTCTGCTGTGCCCAGGGAGTGCAGTGGAGCTTGGCCCAAGTGCTTGGACCCTGCACCCACATGGCAGACCAGGAGAAGCACCTGGCTCCTGCCTTCAGATCAGCGCGGTGCGCTGGCCGGCCATTGGAGGGTGAACCAACAGCAAAGGAAGACCTTTCTCTCTGTCTCTCTCTCTCTCCCTGTCCACTCCGCCTGTAAAAAAAAAAAAATGAAGTATGTGGAACAAGGATGCTTCAAGCTTATTTTGCAGAAAGTCTAGGAACCATCTCAGCTTGCTCTTGGTTGAGTGTCATGGGTGCATCTGCTAACCTTTTTCTATACTACAGTTTAACAACGTGCCTCTAATGTTAGCGTTCAGCCCTCCATGGTGACAACAACCATTTTGCGATGTTCTTGATTGCTATGGTGGGTTAAAACTGCACACTCTTTGCTATTTCTGTTACCAAGGGATGAGGGTCTATGTCATTTTGCCTGTTAACCTGGGCTGGTCTATGACTGCTTTGGCAAATAACTCATGGGGGGAATGCTGTGCATCTCTTGTGAAGCTGGGTCAGAAGCCTTGCAGCGTCTGCCTAGGTTTCATTGAGCACTCTCTCTGGCAGCTCTGAGCCACCATGACGGAATCCAAGTTGTTTGTGAACACATGTTTTAGGTGTCACATGTAGACTCTCTGGTCACTAGTCCTCACCTTCCAGCTGCACCCACCAAAGCCCCAGACTTTTGGAGAAGACTTCTTAGACCCCCCAGCTCCGTTCATCCGTGAGCTGAGAAACACTGTATGACCATGCTGGTTGAGCCCTGCCTCAACACCAGTCCCCACAACACAGAGTAAAAGTTGCTGTATAAGGTTGTTAAGTTTGAGGGTACTCTGTTAGGCGGTAATGACTGGAATGCCTGATTTTCCAGAAATAATGCTCTTCACTGTATTAGTCCATTTGCCATTGCTATAACAAAATACCCAAGGCTGGGTGCTTTCTAAAGAGAGGTTGCTTAGCTCTCAGTTTTGGGGGCTGGAAGTCCAAGATCAGGTGGCTCAACAATTCAGTCTCCAGTGAGGGTGCCCTTGGCTGCATCACACCACAGTGGATGGCATGATTAGGGGAGTACCTGTGAGACAGAGAAATCCCTGGGAGAGATAGGAAGTCAGATAGAGAGAAGGAAGGTGGTAACAACCTTCCCACCTCTGAAAGGTCCCACCACCTCTTGGCATCCCCACCTGAGGAAGACACTTCCAACACTTGAAGGTAAGCAAGGGTGTGTTCTGCCTTGTGACACAGAACGTGTCAGCTCCTTGGTGGTGCAGACAGACACACCCAGCCCCATGATGAGACTTCCTTTCCATCCATAGCATCTGGTCCCTGAGCCTGGGGAGTCAGGACTTGTGTAATGGATGCTGCTGTTGGCAGTCGGGTCGCCCAGGGCTGGAATGATGCATGGCCCAGTCACGGAGGGTATTTAAATTACTCAATTTGAACAGTCTTCCCCATGGAAAAGATTAAATCCCAGCTAACGGAAAGATGCATGAAACGTGGGGGGTGGGGGTGGCAGGGGACACCTGTCAACAGTGCCATCTCTCATCAGACCTCGGTTCAGCAGAACCATCACTTCTTGGCGACTGCTTGGAGAGAGATGGAGCCTGCGTGACTGCTGGGGTGTCTGCAACGAGGGAAGCAAATTGATGACTGCACCTGGTAACTCTTAAAAAGTCTGTGTGGTCCAGTTACGCTTTTCTGGTTAACCTGTCTGTTGTCGAATGGCATTTCTTCCTGGGATAAAAGCTCATTGAGGCCGGTGCCGTGGCTCACTAGGCTAATCCTCCGCCTTGCGGTGCTGGCACAGCGGGTTCTAGTCCCGGTCAGGGCGCCGGATTCTGTCCCGGTTGCCCCTCTTCCAGGGCAGCTCTCTGCTGTTGCCAGGGAGTGAGGTGGAGGGTGGCCTAAGTGCTTGGGCCCTGCACCCCATGGGAGACCAGGGTAAGCACCTGGCTCCTGCCATCGGATCAGCGCAGTGCGCCGGCCACAGCATGCTGGCCGTGGCGGCCATTGGAGGGTGAGCCAACGGCAAAGGAAGACCTTTCTCTCTGTCTCTCTCTCCCTCACTGTCCACTCTGCCTGTCAAAAAAAAAAAAAAAAACTCATTGAAATGATGCCTTCATGGGAGCATATGCACAAACCTTACACTCGGCCAATTTTGTACCTGATTAAAGCATAAATGCATCAAGAACATGCCTTGACATAATTAAAAGCATTTCACCAAGAGGGAAACAAAGCTAAATGTGTCTGAATTTACCCAAAATCAGCAGATGGAGCTAAGGGAATTAGGATGGTTTATGTCACATCTACAAAAGAAAACGGAATTTGGCTTGTCAGGGCTATCTTCTCTCATTCGGGGCCAAGTGAGGTGCAGACTCCCCTCCGGATCAGCGCCCCATCCGTGAGCATCCCCGTGTGAAGTGAGGTTTGTCTGCAGGTCGTGGAGGGAAGGCAGTCATTTAGCAAGGCTCTGCTCTTGCCTGAGCAAGGAGCCTCCAAGGCAGTTTTGATCCATTGATGAGCGCTGTCCAATCTGCTCCCCAACGTACCGTTTCCCTAAATCTATTAGACTTTTACAGTCTTGTAGGATCTTCAGCCTGGAGTTGCTCCATCACACTGTATTAACTTGACAACCTAATGTACTGCTATCTTTTACTTTCATAGGAAGTACTAGGTTTGACCTTGAAACTCGGAGCATGCTTTATAATCCTCAGCCTGTCCTGGAGAAGAGGGCCCTCTAGGAAAAACGTCCTGGCCCGGTCAGAGTCGCTAAGACCTTGAATGCAAAATGCTAGACTGGTGGTGTAAGGGGGTAGGTGGGCCTGCAGGGGTCCTGGCAGCTCCGCCTGGGTCCCCAGGAGCAAATGGGATGGACGAGTCCCAGGTTACATCAACAGCTTCGCTGCCATTGCAGTGACCTCTCAGTGGGGCCCTGGCACTGTGCTGCACATGGATTACCCTCGTAGTCCCTGGCAGGTGGAAGTCACCTGAGCTCATGCATGATGAAACTGGGGCTCGGAGAGGTCAGGCGACTCACCCGGGGTTGCCCAACCAGCAAATGGCAGAGCCTGGACCAAAGCCAGGTCTTTTAGACTCAGAAGCCAAAGCCTTTATGCATGCTGCTCTGAGAGTTCCAAGTTCACTCTGTGTTCCCGAGAGGGGCAGCAGGCCTGGGCTCTGCTTGTCCCACCCTGGGCCTTTGAGTGACATCGCTCAGCTCCTCCCTCCACCTGCCGTGAGCCAATGGCTGGGCACTTCCCCCCCAGCCCTTTCCTAGGCACATGGTCCCTCCGGGAGGCAGGTGACAGTGCAGCAGGGTTTCCTTCCTGCTCTGGGAAAGTCCAGGAGCCCCCTCAGGAGTGGGAAACTGAAAGGGGCCCAGAGGGTCCCTCCGGGATGCTGAGCCCACTGGGGGCCATTGTTGTTTCGCTGGGCCCTTTGGTTGCTACTCAGTCTCCCAGGGGATTTCTGAAAGTGCCCAACCTCAGCTGAGAGTAGCCATTTGGATGGCGAGCCGAGGTCCCTGGAGGCCAAGAAGAGGGTAGGCAGTCACCCAGCTGATGGAAGATGAGGACATCAGCTGGGGGAAGCCTTGTCAAGGTCCCCAGGGGGTGTGCCCAAATCTGCTTCCTCCTGCGAGTCATAAACGCTTTAATTATTGAAGAACGGTTCTTGCGTCTGGCCAATTTATCAGCCTCTGGCAAGAAGAAAGAGTCCACCGGCCATGTATCCTGCATGATTACCAATAAGAAAGACATAAAATGACACCTTGCTGAGGAATGCACCTGGCTGGGCTCTGGCCAAGGCAAACCTGTGGCCGGACAGGCCCGGGTTCACTCGGATCACCGCAGGCGGGAGCTCCACTCTTTAGAGGCAGCCTTCCTGGGCTCACCATACACAGGCAAGGATTATGTGGCCATGAGCATCCTCCAGTGAAGGGCTCCCCTCCCTGCACCTCCTGTGTGTTCTGCCGGGGGGACTTGAAGCCAGGGTACCTGGGTTCAAATCACAACACAAACAGTCCCTGAAAGCCTACCAAGTGCTGAATGGAGAAGCAGAATGGAATATTACTCACCCATGAGAAGGAGCGAAGCACATTACAAGGAGGAAACCCTGGAAACACTCTCGGCACACGAAGCAGGCACACACCAGGCCGCACTCTGGGTGACCCCTGGCATGAGAAAGCTCTGGGACATGCAGGAGCACAGAGACAGGGCCAGACTGGTGGTTGCTGGGGCACCGAGGAGCAGCTCCCCTCTGGGGAGATGAGAATGTTTGGCAGCTGGACAGAGGTGGGGCTGGCTCAACATTTGCAAAAGGACTAAATGCCACCAAATGGCCACTTTAAAATGGGGAGTTTTATGTTGTATGAGTTCACCCCAGTAATAAAAAAGGAAGAAAAGCAAAAGCGAGTCACCACGCTCTGTTACATGCACATCTTGGGGCATGCATTAGACCAGGGAACGGCCAGCGCCCCCTAGGGCAGGCTGGTAATGGGCAAGGCATGTGCTCCTGGGAAGTCCGCACACAGCTGGGTCCACCACCTGCCCCCGCGCCTTCCTCCCTGAATGCAGAGGCTTGGCCAAGGGTCCAGGAGCCCTCTGTCTGGGACTGAGAGAAAGACCAGGACATGGAGCGGGGTCCCGCCTCCTCTTAGGTGTGCTGCGCCCGTGCCAGTGCCGGTCGCCTCTCGAGTGTTTGTTACTGAGAAGAAGAAATTCGGATTTGTGTAAGCCACTCTGAAACCAGCCCAGAGAAGCAATTGGCAGCAGAGTGTGCATGAGCCCTGAGAGACTTGTGGTATGGTGGGGATGGAGCCAGAAATCATCACAGCAGTTCCACACGGTCAGGACAGCAGGTAGGGCACTAGCCGGGGAGCCTGCACGTCCTGAGAAGGGACACCTGACCCGCACCAGGAGAAAGGGCCTTACAATCAGGGGAGGCTGGCTCGGAGTGCCTGAGGAGGGCTTAGGCAGGGGGAGGAGTGAGGTGGGGTAAGGCGGACAGAGGGCAGCAAGAGAAAGGCATGGAGGGGGGCTTGAAGTAGCCTCTGCAGGAGCCGTGTCACCTGTGCAGGAACCCCATCACCGGGGGGGAACCTGTCACCCATGCAAGACACTTGCAACCGTTTCAGCTTTGCTGTAGTGCAATGGGGGTGATGTAAAACCTGCTCACCTCCACATCTGCAGCCTTCTGACGGCCCTTTCTGCTGACCTCTGCCACACCAAGTTGCACTCTGGTCCAAGAGGTGAGGGCAGAGGCCAGGGCTGCCGCGTCTCTGCATTCGTGCAAGGAGAGGAGGTGGGCTGCAGGGAGAGGCAGGGGACCACAGGGTGGGGCAGACCAGGTAAGGAGGGGACGGGAGGGAGTGAGATGAACAGCTCCCAGGAGGGTGGGCTCGAGGAGCAAGGCGTGCAAGGCAGGTTTTTGGAACAGTCCTGCCCTGGGGAAGGCCTTCACACAGTTGTCAGCCCCGACGCTCGCTGGAGTTCAGGGCTTGGGTCTTGGCTGCTTGTACTGTTGGCTGTTGGAGGCTGGATGCCCCTGGCTTCGTCTGGGCTACAGTGAGGCACAGGCAAGGGACAGGCGGCAGGAGGCCATTGGGCAGATGGAAGATCACATCATGGACAATCTCTCGGGTCTGGGACTTTATCCTGTAGGCAGTTAGACCTCTTGAATTTTGGAAAAATTAGTCTCCCTAAGCCTCTTTGATAAATGCATGGATTCCAGAGATTTTAGGAGCAGAATAAACTGACCTTTCAATTCTTTTTGCACAGACTTTCAGGATACTCTCAAATGAAGTAAAGATAATAATTTTACCTGTCCTATAGTTTTGTTATGGGTACCACATCAGGGGCGCTTTAAAAAGTTCAAGGACAGGTGTCGCTCCCCCTCTTCGTGGAGGAACGACACAGGACCCTGCGCTGTTCTTTTGTCTGTTTGGCCCTTCCTGGGTTGGCTGCCATCCTTCCACCTCCGTGGAAGGGCGGTTCCCCCTGCCACTTTCCCCACTTCCACGGGGCAGTGGCACACTGCCGGCCGGCTCTCTTGGGGGCTGCTCAGATGTTATCCGGATGTTCCTCTTAGATGTTCCTGGTGCATGTTGTCTCTCTCCTCCTTTATAGTCCTCTTCCACCAATCCCAACTCTGCTACCCACACGCCGAGTACGCTGCTCTCCTCAAATCAGGAGCAGGATCAGCTCCTGCAGGTCATCACTCAAGTTGGCGAGAGGCAGCTGCGTAGAAGTTGTTTACTCCCTTCTCAGCGCCATATTGTGGGAGAGCAGATGCATAGAGTAAGTCTTAATTCCAGTAACTTAGTCTAGTCTGAGTTGCTCCCCACAGACAGGAGAGTTAAAAGGTAACTTTATTTTGGCACCAAAAGAAAAAAGATACTGAGATCCTTGCAATCAAGGGGTCTTCAAAAAGTTCATGGAAAATGAGTGTTTTGAAACAAACTCAGCATGGACTTCAAAATGCTTTTGAACCCAAATAGACATCTTCTAATTCCACTTCCCCTGAGCTTTAGAAAAAATGAAACTCACCGAGAATCACACGTGGGAAGAGAACTAACTGAGTCCCCGGCCCTTCGGTGACGCTTGCAGAGTCAGGAACTTCTTTTTCCTGCCAAGCCCTGTTCCTCTGGGGCTGGGCCTTTCTCCAGAGCCTGGGCTTTGCACCACAGCACCACAAAGGTTGAGCCGTGTGGGTAAGGCACAGCCTGTTTGGGTAGGAGGCTCTGCCACAAGGGCCTAAAATGAGCCAGTGTATGGAAGGCAAGCTTCTCTTTTTTTTTTTCTTTTTTTGTTGTTTGTTTTTGACAGGTAGAGTGGACAGTGAGAGAGAGGGAGACAGAGAGAAAGGTCTTCCTTTTCCGTTGGTTCACCCCCTAGTGGCCACTGTGGCTGGCGCACCGCACTGATTCGATGGCAGGAGCCAGGTACTTATCCTGGTCTCCCATGCAGGTGCAGGGCCCAAGCACTTGGGCCATCCTCCACTGCCTTCCCAGGCCACAGCAGAGAGCTGGCCTGGAAGAGGAGCAACCGGGACAGAATCCGGTGCCCCAACCGGGACTAGAACCCGGTATGCCGGCGCCGCAGGTGGAGGATTAGCCAAGTGAGCCGTAGTGCTGGCCATCTCTTTGTTTATCCTTCCATGTTTTGAGCAGATGCCTGCGTATTTACTCTGTGTGCCCTGCACCGATCTTCACCATAGCTTATCATGTGCGTACTTGGATTCTCTCCTTTTTACCCATGTGGTGAATTGCCCAAAGTCCCACAGCTAGGAATGGTGGATCCCAGGCTGGAACCCATGCTGAATTTTTATTTTATTTTATTTTTGACAGGCAGAGTGGACAGTGAGAGAGAGAGAGAAAGGTCTTCCTTTGCCATTGGTTCATCCTCCAATGGCCGCCGCGGCCGGCGCACCGCGCTGATCCGATGGCAGGAGCCAGGTGCTTCTCCTGGTCTCCCATTGGGTGCAGGGCCCAAGTACTTGGGCCATCCTCCACTGCACTCTCTGGCCACAGCAGAGAGCTGGCCTGGAAGAGGGGCAACCGGGACAGAATCCGGCGCCCCGACCGGGACTAGAACCCGGTGTGCCGGCGCCACAAGGCAGAGGATTAGCCTAGTGAGCCGCGGCGCCGGTTCACGCTGAACTTTTAGACTGTAAGACATGCTGCTCTGGGACGCTCTGCAAATCCCTCCTGGAAAGTGAATATTGAAGTACATTACGCACAGCCCTAAACTCAACCTTGAAGAGCCAGATGATTTGATTCGATAGAGTTAGCAACCAAAAAAAAAAAAAAAGAGGTATTTATATGTTCACTGCCACTCTCATAACCCATTTCATTCAGATAAATTAACTGTGCTTAGCTACGCAGAGAGGCTGGGAGCTACCCCGAGTGAGTCGGCGCCCGCACGCACTGTTTCTCTCACAGGGTCGTTCCTGGAGGGGTTTTCTGCAGCCAAATGACACTGAGTGTGACCGCGGCAGAGCATCAACAAGATTAAAGGGAGAGCATCTGCGCTTCGCGAGGCTGCACGAACTCGAGACAGACAAGCTGTGCGTGGCTCCAAATGCTTGCTGACCTTTGCTGCGGACGTGCTTGACAGCCATCTGGGCTGGGCCTTGGGTAGCAGACCCTGATGTCCCCACGACGAGACCTTTGGGTGGCCAGGGCAGGAAGACATATGTGTGGCTCAGTACTGTCAATGTCACTTGGACGCCGTCTGTTTTTTCTTTTTATTGGAGTTAGGGAGTCATCCGTCACCCTCCCTACTGGCTGTGGGAGGACTCCAAGTGTGCACTCCTGTTTTATTTTATTAACGAGCTTCAGATCCCAAACAGGGCGCTGAGCTTCAAAGCTGGCCAAGATCAGATCCTCAAAAGTGTAGAGCAGGCCCCGTTGAGATGCTCACATGCCTAAAGCTGTTTGGTCCCAAAAGTCTCATTTTGTGGGGGCAAAAAAAAACTTAATTAGCAGTGAATGAAGCAACTCTCAGAACATATGGTTTCAAGTTTTGCCAAGCTGGAAGGCCAGTTTATTACCTTATTATTATTATTGTTGATCATCTTTACTGGAAAGGTGCACAAAGCCACTTGGCAAGTCCCTTTCCTGAGGACACAGCAGCTGGGCGTGTCTGAAGAGTGGCCGCAGACCAGAGGCCCAGGCACACGCCAGGCAGCAAAGGCGTCTCTGTCCTGTATTGACATTAAAGTGTGCTCCGTAATGGCTTTATTTCCTCTGAACAAAGAAACAGCACTTGCTTTTGTTTGGAAAGCCCGCTTTGATGCCTCAAAAAATGATTTACTTTTCTGATTCCGAATTTGTTCTTTTCCTCCAGCAACTGTGTTCTTCCAGCCCCTGAGCCAATATTTGGAAGGCAGTTTTCTCTTTGCTGATCCTTCCACGTTCCCAAGCAGATGTCATGGCTGAAGGACATGCAATCTGGGAAAAGTCCTGTTTTTCAGGAGCCAAGGAAAACAAGGTTTTAAACTCCTTCGAGTGCATTTGCTTTGGAATCTGGCAATTGCTTTCTTTTGAGAGGCAGAGATACAGAGAAAGAGACAGACACGCAGAGCTTTCGCTCTGCTGGTTCACTCCCCAAATGCACCACAACCTCTGGGGCTTGTCCAGGTGGAAGCCAGGAGCCAGGAGCTCAATCCAGGCTTCCTACATGGGTGGCAAGAACTCAGTTACTTGAGTCAACAGCATTGCCTCCCCTGATGGCTGTGCATTAAACAGGAAGCTGGGATAAGGAGCTGGAGCAGGGCACTGATCCCTGGGTCTCCAACATGGATGTGGGTTTCTTCGCTGCTAGGTCAAATACCCATTCCTGCTTCGACTGCATTAAAACCCATTTCCCTCCAGGGTGTGGTGCCTCCCCAACTTCACTGTCAGTGAACTTTGTGGTATTGGGCGTGACAACAGCCGTTCCACCTGCTGACAAAGGGTGTCTGAGAATTTCCCTCACAGGCTACCAGGGGCTTTTGGAAGGGGACAGAATAGCATCGCGGTTTTTACACAGATGGGGGCTGGGAACACACAGCAGCCCACCCAGACGTGATGGGCTGCTTTAGGGTGGACAAGTGGACTGAGGCCTTTCTGCACGTCCCTTTCACTTTGTCAACATATGGGTGACCCCTGTGTCCTCCAACCGGTAAAGACCAGTCATCTTTTCCGAGTCCTAATAGTTCCTGTCATTTTATAAATGACCAAATCGAAGCACATTAGTGCTCTCCGGGGGCTAACTCTTTCAATGCCTCCTGTACAATGGGCCTTCCTGCACAACCTTAATGCACTTCCTCTTGCGGGGGCACCAGCTGGCTGCCCCTGCCTGTGCCCACAGCCGTGACTGCTGAGTATTTCCTCCGTGGCTCTGCCTCTGCTGCAACCTGTCCCTGAACGCCGTGACACCCTCTCCTTTAAAGGCGCCTCCATCACACGCCACTTAAGGATGACGTCTCGGCCGAAATCTGTCCTGTGAGCAGGTCTTCGAAAGTTTGTGCAGAATGTGGATCGCTTCAACAGGAGGCTCTGCTTCCATAAAATCTCCCAGCTCTATCACAGCCAGCACCAGGGGAGAAAATGTGAAGCTAGAGAATCGAAGTTGGCTTCTTCAAAAGGCACTCATGTCTCAGAATAGCACTCCCTGTTTTGTTTTGGACATCGGCTGCATTCGTGTGTTCCTGCACTGAAGTATGGTTCCTCCTGGGCACTGGGCAGCTCAGCCCCATGCAGGAAGATGCCCACCTGGCCCTTGAGGACACAGAACCTTGTGAAGGATTCACTCATGCACACACTCACTCATTCAGTATCTGTTTCTACAGGGCCCTCCATGTGCCTGGCATTGTTCTAGGGTGGCTACACAGGGAACACACAAGCAAAATCATTCCGGTGGGAGATACACATTCATCAAACCATCACAGAATCTGTGGTTATAAAATGTGACATGTACAGTGCAGAGAGCTTTTTGTACAGTCTTTCCTGGGGTTCTATATCCAGCTAAACTGTCCAGCAGTTGTAAAGACAAAATAGAGACATTTTCAGATGTGCCACCCATGGGGGTTTACTTCTGATGGATGCTCATGATAGGAAGAAAGTCAACAAAGAACAAAGGTGTAAAAGATGAGAACAAGGGACAGCATAAAAACCACAAAATATGTGGACAAGCACAATGAACTATGGCAGTGGAATTTTAAAATTATATTTGAAAAAATGACTTTTAGGGGGGCTGATGCTATGACTTTGTTGACTAAGCCTCTGCCTGCAGTGCCAGCATCCCATGTGGGTGCTGGTTTGTGTCCCAGCTATTCCTCTTCCAATCCAGCTCTCCGGTTTTTGGACTGGAAGAGTACTGGAGGATGGCCCAAGTGCTTGGGCTCATACTCCCACATGGGAGACCCAGAGGGAACTCCTGGTTCCTGGCTTTGGATCAGCCCAGCTCTGGCCATTGCAGCCATTTGGGGAGTGAATCAGCAGATGGAAGACCTTTTTCTCTGTCTCTCCTTCTCTTTGTCTGTAACTCTGCCTTTCAAATAAATAAATAAAAATATTTATAAAAAATGACCTTTGTGTTTTAACAGTGAAAACAACCTAAAATCAACAAAAATGGTTAAATTGAAAACCAAGGAGAAAACATTTTTAAACATCTTTTTCATCACAGTAAATGAGTAAACAAAGTAAATGAGATGGGCTTTTAAAAAAGATTTATTTATTTATTTGAAAGGCAGGGAGAAAGGAAGACATACATAGAGAGATTGCCCATCTGCTGGTTCACTTCCCCAGATGCTCGCTAATAGCTGGAGCCAGGCCAGGCTGAAGCCAGGAGCATGGAACTACTTGCAGGTCTCCCGTGTGGGTGGCAAGGGCCCAAGTACTTGGTCCGTTAGCTGCTGCTTTTTCAGGCACATTAGCAGGGAGTTGGATTGGAAGTGGAGCAGCTGGGATTCAAGCTAGTGCTCTTATGGGATGCTGGCATTGCAGGCTACAGCTTAACCCACTGCACCACAATGCTGGTCCCTAGGAGATGGACTTTTAAAAGGGGCTAGAAAACGGTACAAATAAAGAATCATAGGAACAGAAAGGAATAAACAAACATAGATACTTGAGACTTTTTAAAATTTCAAAGGAAAAAATGGATAAATTTGGCTAGAACAAAAACCTCTGTACAACAAAAGACAAAGTGAAAACATGCCTTAGTAAAATTGATAAGAAGAAACAAGAAAAGAACCCAATAGGAAAATAGCCAAAAATGAACAGATAATTCATGGATAGGGCAATCTGTTCAGCAAATGAATACATGGAAAAAGTGCCCAAGCTGGGCCAGCGTGGCAGTGCAGCAGACTAAGCCAGGGATGGTGATGCCAGCAGACCATATGGGAGCGTTGATGTCTTCCTGGCTGCTCTGCTTCCCATCCAGCTCCCTGCTGATGAGCCTGGGAAGACAGTGGGAGAGGGCCCAAGCGCTCGGGCCCCTGCTACCCACGTGGGAGACCCAGATGGAGTTCTGGGCTCCTGGCTTCAGCTTGGCCCAGCCTTGGCTGCTACAGTCATTAGGGGAGTGAACCAGCAGGTGGAAGATCTCTGTCTCTGTCTCTGCCTCTAATTCTGCCTTTCAAATAAATATATATATATATATTTTTAATGAAAAAGACAGACTGTCCAAGCCCATGAGGAATGAGGCAAAGGCAGATCAAAGCAACCAGATGCTGTGTCCTCCTGTCCTCTCAGACCCAAAATGCAGAAGGCTGAGAAAGAGCAGCAGGAGAGGGGAGAGGCAGGCGCGGTCAAACCTCCCATGCGGCAACTTCAGTGCAGGTTCTGAAAGACGCCCTGCAGGGTCCATGAAGCTGGATGCCTATCAGGGTCCCGTGAAGCCGGGCGCCTGGCAGGGTCGGTGAAGCTGGACGTCTGGCAGGGTCCCGTGAAGCTGGCTATGAGCAGGAGCTCCGGTCCCTCCCCCCAGCTGTGCTTCCAGCGCTTTCCCCACAGCATGGCGCTTTCCCTCACACCGGCCAGTTCTCCATCTCTCCAGATCCCCACTGCGTGGCCCAGTGCTCAGCTTGATTCTGACAGGTACTGGAGGGAGCACAGCCCCCGAGGTGGAGGGCGAGGAGTGGGGTGGGTGCCGAGCAGCTGGTCCTCTCCTGCTGCCCCCCAGGTTCCCAGCATCTCGGTGTATCCATCATCTCAGAGGCTGTCGGAACCCTTTCCCTTAGGATTTCTAAGGAGGTCCTGCTGCCAGGCAGTATGACACATTACATCATGGGTGATGGACTTCTGTTCCAGCTCCTCTCCCCTCCTTGGAGGCCGATGACAGAGGAGGCTGCCAGTTCCAACCCTCCTCATCCTCAAGCTCTCTGGGGTCGGTGGAGAGCTACTCAGTGTAAACTGAGCTATGGTTGCCAGGGGCTTGCTGCTGATCGCGAAAGGTGTTCCTCTCGACCTCATCCTCAGGCAATTGCAAGGGTGTTCAGGCTGTGAGTCAGGAACTGAGATGAAGAGCAGATACAGAATCTCACTCGATCACAAGTTGTCTTCTTTAGGCTCGGCCACGCTGAGCAGGCAGTGCGCATCCGCGGTATCACCGCATGGTTTCACGTGGTTCTGGAGCTTCAGCTCTCAAATCGCCTTCCAAGTGACAAGAAGAGGGAAACGGAGGACAAGCAGAGGGGCACAGTCTCGTCTTTCCCCTTTTAAGGGAATCTTCTTGAGGTACCTTTCTCTGAAGGGAGGAGAGAACTTCCACTTTGACTATGACCTTGTCTAAATAAGATAAGAGTCGGTGAACTCAAAAGGCTTCCATAGCCTTGGAAACTCATGACCGGAGCATAGGGAGATTACTGATGCCATAAACAGGAGTGTCAATTTGTAAAGTCAGCAACAGGAGTCACTGTGCACTTACTCCTCATGTAGGATCTCTGTCCTTAATGTGCTGTACATTGAGATTTAATGCTATAATGAGTACTCAAACAGTATTTTTCACTTTGTGTTTCTATATGGGTGCAAACTGTGGAAATCTTTACTTAATATATGGTAAACTGATCTTCTGTATATAAAGAGAATTGAAAATGAATCTTGATGTGAATGGAAGGGGAGAGAGAGCGGGAAAGGGGAGGGTTGTTGGTGGGAGGGAAGTCATGGGGGGGGGGAAGCCAATGTAATGCATAAGCTGTACTTTGGAAATCTTTATTCATTAAATAAAAGTTAAAAAAAAAAAAGGAATCTTCTTGTGTAGGAAGCTCCTGCTTATGCAGTAACGGTCAGAGTATAGACATGGCCACCCCTGAGAGTGAGAAAAGTAGAAATGGTAGCCTTGTAAGTGCACATGCTGCTCTGAATAAGGATGGGAGAGGGTGTTCAGGATGCAGCAAGCATCCTTTGTGTCTCCACTTAAAGGTTTGTGTTTAGGAGAAGGCTAAATAAATGGCAGTGTTTCCATCTGCTCAATGGAGTGCTGTGTGGTGGTTTAAATGAGAGGAATGGAGCCACATAAATCCACACGCAGCACCCTCAAAACAAAGTCTCTTGCCTGAAAAAGCAAGTTGCAGAATGGCTTCAACTAAGCCATCTCATTTGTGTAAAATCCTGTAGAACAATACAACGTATCTTTTATGGCTACATAAACTATATTTGTTGGGGAGAATAGAAACACTAAGAGCAGGATGGTGTCACCTCCAGGAAGGCAGGGGAAGGTGGGATCAGACAGACCCACAGAGGTTTCTTCACAGAGAAAAGAATGAGATTTGGAGGAAATGGAAAAGTGCTGAGACGTGGTAAGGTGACACTGTGCATATGGTATGCAATTCCTTGTTCTCTACACACTTCTGTGTGCTTAGCATCTTTCTTCTCCAACAGCTATTTATTTCCATTTAAAAAGCAGAGAGGGGGCCATCATTGTAGCATAGTGGGCAAAGCCACCACCTGCGATGCAGGCATCCCTGCCGTGGGTGCTGGTTTGGGTCCCGGCTGCTCTACTTCCAGCTGCCTGGGAAAGGCAGCAGAAATAGCCCAACTGTTTGGGCTCTTGCCACCCACGTGGGAGACCTGGAAGAAGCTCCTGGCTTCAGCATGGCCCAGCCCTGGATGTTGTGGCTTTCTGGGGTGTGAACCAGTGAATGGAAGATCTCTCTCTCTCTCTCTCTCTCTCTCTCTCTTTCTCTGTAACTTTGATTTTCAAATAAAAAAAAATCTTAAAAAAAAAAAAGGCAGAGAGATCTTCCAACCACTGCTTCAGTCTTCAAATGCCCACAACAGGATGGCCTGTGCTGTGAGTCGCCTTCCACTGGGGAAGGAGAAGGAATCACGGCTCTGGCGCAGGGAAGGATGGGAAGGCAGCACGATGCTGATTAGATGCCGGCTGAGTTATGGAGTCTTCCAGAAGAGGGGGAGTCGCTGGGCTTGGGGATGCAGCCAAGGGGAACGGTGGAAAGCGATAAATTCCCGTGGCTGCAGGACCTGCTGGTGGCAAACGCTCGGCGCGGAGAGCCGGGAAGGAAGGGAAGAGAGCGTGGAGTCGGATTTTGTCTCAGCGCCAGTGCCTGGAATGCGGTAAAAGACAGCTGGCACGGTGGCCGCTGTCCCAGTCCTCGGTCTGCAGCTCCCTGGGCCAGCTCCGCAGCCCAGCTTCTGTCTGCCACCTGGAGTTAGGAGAGGAAAGCTCTGTGTTACAACTGGAGCCACGCACACATGGATCAGATCTCAGATCTGCAAATGTGTAGCCGTAGGAGGGATTAGCAGACAACAAAATGCCATTAAAAGCTGAGACGCAAGAGATCCACTCCCCCTGAAAACATGCAGGCCCCTTCAACGAGTTCTCTCCCAGCCAAAGCCCGCGGACTCCCATCTTGTCAAAATCACTGCTAATTAATAGCTTTCCACTTCCCACTGAAAGACAAACAATTTACAGGGAAGTCAGGCAAGCCCACGCATAATCACTCTAACACCTTCCATGTATGTTTTGAAACGTGCTCTCACATTTCATGATCCTTTTATTTTACAAGATGGGTAAACTGCAGACAATTATGGCCATAATATGGCTGAGGTGTTTGGCTTTTATCTCTTTGTAGTAAATTGTGGTTGTTCAAGCCTTCTCAGTAATGGTTTCCACTGCTCTCTTGATTTCTTCCTATCACCCAGCAATAAATATGATTTTTTTTAAAAAAGAGAATGTTATTTTATTATGTCACCTGTTCAACCAGCAATATAATAATTAAATAATTTCTTGGTAAGCACAACTCAATTGAATTCCACTAACACAAATATCATATGGGGTGGGAGCCAAGATGGCGGAATAGTGAGGGCGCGCACCGATAGTCCAGGAAAATTTAGTTTAATAAAAGGGGAGTTACGGTAGCCTCAGAAAAAAGAACCAGGAAAATATTGCAGAGGAAACCCTTCTGGATTGAGTGGTCGTGAATCGGAGGACCTACTGGGAGAACAAGGTCACCCACCACGTGGAAGCCGAGCCGCGGGACCGAGCCGCGGAAGCCGAGCCGCGGGACCGAGCTGCGCAAGCTGAGCCGCGGGACCGAGCCGCTGGAACGCGAGGTGAGCCGAACCTCAATAGCCCGAGACATCGGCAGGCAAGCGGAGAGAGGAGACTAGAGGGAACGACCCCCGGGGTGGGGGGGACTTCACCAGGCTAACTGGAAGAGAGAGAGAGGAAAAAAAAAAAAGGTGACTGGTAAGGACACGGGTTTCTCTCTCTCCACTCACCTCTCAAGGGCGAGCAAGACAAAGAGCAGGCGCCATCTTGGACATACGTCATAAGCAGAGCGACCTCAGGTCTGCACTGGCCCTGAGCCTAGCAGAAAAACCTGACTCTGGGCAGGGCAAATTAACAGGAGATTAGGACCTAGTAAATTTGTGGTGCTACTGAACTGAGACTGTGAAAAAAGAGACGGTGGGGGAGAGAACTCACGGAATTCACGTGAGCACTCTCCAGAGACGCTACAATTCCGTAACTTTGGCAACCCAGTGGGAGACTGAAGGAGAATTTGAGCCCACTCTGAGGGCCGAACAGATTCCCTGTGTGGTCCTTGGGAAAGAGCTTCTGATCTCTGGCTCCTGTGGGTATATCATTTGCCTGCTAACTACCTCCAACTTCGTTCAGCTGTGCAGAATAACTTCCCTTTTGAATCAAAAAAAAGAAAGAGAGAGAGATCTATCACACCTAACCTGGGAGTGTCACCTTTGGCACACCAAACAGAGCTCTCAGGCCACACCCATCTCAAGCCCTAAGGCTCCATCAAAAACAGATAGTCCACTTAATCTAGAGTCATAGTATAACAAGGAAAAGCACCACAGTGAAGAAACCAAATATCTCCAATATGACAAATAACAAACGCAAAAACCAAAGTAATAAAAACAAGGAAGTCACCATGACGCCCTCAAATGAAAAAGACACCCCAATTCAAGATTATGAGGATGATGATATAGAAGAAATGCAAGAAGCAGATCTCAAAAAATTGATAAGAACATCAAGAAGTTCTCAAAAACAAATTCTTGAACTACAGAAATCCTTAATGGACAAGATAGAAAATCTCTCTCGTGAAAATGAAATATTAAGGAGGAATCAAAATGAAACGAAACAACTAGTACAACAGGAAACTGTGATAGTGACTGAAGTGAAGAATTCAATAGATCAAATGAAAAACACAATAGAGAGCCTTACAAACAGAATGGGTGAAGCAGAAGAGAGAATATCGGACTTAGGAGACAGAGAACAGGAAAGGATACAGTCAGACCAAAGAAAAGAAGAGGAAATTAGGAATCTAAAACATATTGTCGGGAATCTTCAGGATACTATTAAAAAACCCAACATTCGGGTTCTAGGAGTTCCTGAAGGCATGGAGAGGGAGAAAGGATTAGAAGGCCTTTTTAGTGAGATATTAGCAGAAAATTTCCCAGGTTTGGAGAAGGACAGAGAAATCCTAGTACAGGAAGCCCACAGAACCCCTAATAAACACGACCAAAAGAGATCCTCACCACGACACGTTGTAATTAAACTCTCCACAGTGAAACATAAAGAAAAGATCCTAAAATGTGCAAGAGAGAAACGTCAGATTACTCTCAGAGGATCTCCAATCAGACTCACAGCTGACTTCTCATCAGAAACCCTACAAGCTAGGAGGGAATGGCAAGATATAGCCCAGGTACTAAGAGAGAACAACTGCCAGCCCAGAATATTATATCCTGCAAAGCTATCATTTGTGAATGAAGGTGAAATAAAGACTTTTCATAGCAAACAGAAATTGAAAGAATTTGTTGCCACTCGTCCAGCCCTGCAAAAGATGCTTAAAGATGTGTTACACACAGAAACAAAGAAACACGGTCATCAATATGAAAGAAGGTAAAGGAAGGAAACCAAGGAAGGAAAGCTCACAGCAAAAGATCACAGGGAATTCAAAGCATATATTAGAACTTATCTTTGGCAAATGGCAGGGCAAAGTTACCACTTATCATTAGTCACATTGAACGTGAATGGCCTGAACTGTCCAGTTAAAAGACACCGATTGGCTGATTGGGTTAAGGAACAAAACCCATCTATTTGCTGCTTACAAGAAACTCATCTTTCCAACAAAGATGCATACAGACTGAAAGTGAAAGGCTGGAAAAAGATATACCATGCCAACAGAAATGAAAAAAGAGCAGGCATAGCCATCTTAATTTCAGACAACATAAACTTTACCACAAAAACCGTTAAGAGAGACAAAGAGGGACACTACATAATGATTAAGGGATCAATTCAACAGGAAGATATAACAATTATCAATGTATATGCACCTAACTACAGGGCACCGGTTTATCTAAAAGATTTGTTAACGGACTTAAAGGGAGACTTAGACCCCAATACAATAGTACTGGGGGACTTCAATACTCCACTCTCAGAAATAGACAGATCAACAGGACAGAAGATCAACAAGGATACAGTAGATTTAAATGACACTATAGCCCAAATGGATCTAACAGATATATACAGAACTTTCAATCCTACAGCTAAAGATTTTACATTCTTCTCAGCAGTACATGGAACCTTCTCTAGGATTGACCACATACTAGGCCATAAAGCAAGTCTCAGCAAATTCAAAAGAATTAGAATCATACCATGCAGCTTCTCAGACCATAAAGGAATGAAGTTGGAAATTAGCAACTCAGGAATCCCTAGAGCATATGCAAACACATGGAGATTGAACAACATGCTCCTGAATGAACAATGGGCATAGAAGAAATCAAAAGAGAAATCAAAAACTTTCTGGAAGTAAATGAGGATAACAGCACAACATACCAAAACTTATGGGACACAGCAAAAGCAGTGTTAAGAGGAAAGTTTATATCAATAGGTGCCTACATCAAGAAATTGGAAAGGCACCAAATAGATGAGCTTTCAATTCACCTCAAGGATCTAGAAAACCTACAGCAAACCAGACCCAAATCTAGTAGGAGAAGAGAAATAATTAAAATCAGAGAAGAAATCAACAGGATTGAATCCAAAAAAAATTACAAAAAATCAGCCAAACGAGGAGTTGGTTTTTTGAAAAAATAAACAAAATTGACACCCCATTGGCCCAACTAAATAAAAAAAGAAGAGAAAAGACCCAAATCAATAAAATCAGAGATGAAAAAGGAAACATAACAACAGACACCACAGAAATAAAAAGAATCATCAGAAATTACTACAAGGACTTGTATGCCAGCAAACAGGGAAACCTATCAGAAATGGATAGATTCCTGGACACATGCAACCTACCTAAATTGAACCAGGAAGACATCGAAAACCTAAACAGACCCATAACTGAGACAGAAATTGAAACAGTAATAAAGGCCCTCCCAACAAAGAAAAGCCCAGGACCAGATGGATTCACTGCTGAATTCTACCAGACATTTAAAGAAGAACTAACTCCAATTCTTCTCAAACTATTCAGAACAATCGAAGAAGAGGGAATCCTCCCAAATTCTTTCTATGAAGCCAGCATCACCTTAATTGCTAAGCCGGAAAAAGATGCAGCACTGAAAGAGAATTACAGACCAATATCCCTGATGAACATAGATGCAAAAATCCTCAATAAAATTCTCGCCAATAGAATGCAACAACACATCAGAAAGATCATCCACCCAGACCAAGTGGGATTTATCCCTGGTATGCAGGGATGGTTTAATGTGTGCAAGACAATCAATGTAATACACCACATTAACAGACTGCAGAAGAAAAACCATATGATTATCTCAATAGATGCCGAGAAAGCATTTATAAAATACAACACCATTTCATGATGAAAACTCTAAGCAAACTGGGTTTGGAAGGAACATTTCTCAATACAATCAAAGCAATCTATGAAAAACCCACAGCCAACATCCTATTGAATGGGGAAAAGTTGGAAGCATTTCCACTGAGATCTGGGACCAGACAGGGATGTCCACTCTCACCACTGCTATTCAATATAGTTCTGGAGGTTCTAGCCAGAGCTATTAGGCAAGAAAAAGAAATTAAAGGGATACAAATTGGGAAGGAAGAACTCAAACTATCCCTCTTTGCAGATGACATGATTCTTTATTTAAGGGACCCAAAGAACTCTACTAAGAGACTATTGGAACTCATAGAAGATTTTGGCAAAGTAGCAGGGTATAAAATCAATGCAAAGACAATGCCATGGCTGAGGAAGAACTGCTAAGATCAATCCCATTCACAATAGCTACAAAAACAATCAAATACCTTGGAATAAACTTAACCAAGGACGTTAAAGATCTCTACGATGAAAATTACAAAACCTTAAAGAAAGAAATAGAAGAGGATACCAAGAAATGGAAAAATCTTCCATGCTCATGGATTGGAAGAATCAAAATCATCAAAATGTCCATTCTCCCAAAAGCAATTTATAAATTCAATGAAATACCAATCAAGATACCGAAGACCTTCTTCTCAGATCTGGAAAAATTGGTGCTGAAATTTATATGGAGGCACAAGAGACCTCGAATAGCTAAAGCAATCTTGTACAACAAAAACAAAGCCGGAGGCATCACAATACCAGATTTCAGGACATACTACAGGGCAGTTGTAATCAAAACAGCATGGTACTGGTACAGAAACAGATGGATAGACCAATGGAACAGAATTGAAACACCAGAAATCAACCCAAACATCTACAGCCAACTTATATTTGATCAAGGATCTAAAACCAATTCCTGGAGCAAGGACAGTCTACTCAATAAATGGTGCTGGGAAAACTGGATTTCCACGTGCAGAAGCATGAAGCAAGACCCCTACCTTACGCCTTACACAAAAATCCACTCAACATGGATTAAAGACCTAAATCTACGACCTGACACCATCAAGTTACTAGAGAACATTGGAGAAACCCTTCAAGATATTGGCACAGGCAAAGAGTTTCTGGAAAAGACCCGGGAGGCACAGGCAGTCAAAGCCAAAATTAACATTTGGGATTGCATCAAATTGAGAAGCTTCTGTACTGCAAAAGAAACAGTCAGGAGAGTGAAGAGACAACCGACAGAATGGGAAAAAATATTTGCAAACTATGCAACAGATAAAGGGTTAATAACCAGAATCTACAAAGAGATCAAGAAACTCCACAAAAACAAAACCAACAACCCAATTAAGAGATGGGCCAGGGACCTCAATAGACATTTTTCAAAAGAGGAAATCCAAATGGCCAACAGGCACATGAAAAAATGTTCAAGGTCATTAGTAATCAGGGAAATGCAAATCAAAACCACAATGAGGTTTCACCTCACCCCGGTTAGAATGGCTCACATTCAGAAATCTACCAACAACAGATGCTGGCGAGGATGTGGGAAAAAGGGACACTAACCCACTGTTGGTGGGAATGCAAACTGGTCAAGCCACTATGGAAGTCAGTCTGGAGATTCCTCAGAAACCTGAAGATAACCCTACCGTTCGACCCAGCCATCCCACTCCTTGGAATTTACCCAAAGGAATTTAAATTGGCAAACAAAAAAGCGGTCTGCACCCTAATGTTTATTGCAGCTCAATTCACAATAGCTAAGACCTGGAACCAACCTAAATGCCCATCAACGGTAGACTGGATAAAGAAATTATGGGATATGTACTCTTTAGAATACTATACCGCAGTAAGAAACAACGAAATCCAGTTATTTGCAACAAAATGGAGGAATCTGGAACACATCATGCTGAGTGAAATAAGCCAGTCCCAAAGGGACAAATACCATATGTTCTCCCTGATCGGTGACAACTGACTGAACACCAAAAAGGAAACCTCCTGAAGTGAAACGGACACTATGGGAAACGGTGACTTGATCAGCATAGCCCTGACTGTTAATGAACAGCTTAATACATTATTCCTCTTAGTAGTTTTTTTGTCTGTTCTACTTAATATGACTGGTTTAATTCTGTAATTAATACACAGTTATTCTTTTTTTTTTTTTTTTGACAGGCAGAGTGGACAGTGAGAGAGAGAGAGAGACAGAGAGAAAGGTCTTCCTTTTTGCCGTTGGTTCACCCTCCAATGGCCGCCACGGCCGGCGCGCTGCGGCCGGCGCGCTGCGCTGATCCGATGGCAGGAGCCAGGAGCCAGGTGCTTTTCCTGGTCTCCCATGGGGTGCAGGGCCCAAACACCTGGGCCATCCTCCACTGCACTCCCTGGCCACAGCAGAGGGCTGGCCTGGAAGAGGGGCAACCGGGACAGAATCCGGTGCCCCGACCGGGACTAGAACCCGGTGTGCCGGCGCCGCTAGGCGGAGGATTAGCCTAGTGAGCCACGGCGCCGGCCCACAGTTATTCTTAAGTGTTGAAAATTAACTGAAATGTGATCCCTGTTAAACATAAGAGTGGGAATAAGAGAGGGAAGAGATGTATAATTTGGCACATGCTCAAGCTGACTTGCCCCAAATGGTAGAGTTAAAAACATACCAGGGGATTCCAATTCAATCCCATCAAGGTGCATGTACCAATGCCATCTCACTATTCCAAGTGATCAATTTCAGTTCACAATTGATCATAATGAAAGGACTAAGAGTCAAAGGGAGCACATAAACAAGTCTAGTACCTGCTAACACTAACCGATGGAATAAATAAAGGGGAGAGTGATCCAACATGGGAAGTGAGATACTCAGCAGACTCATAGAATGGCAGATGTCCTAAATAGCACTCTGGCCTCAGAATCAGCCCTAAAGGCATTCGGATATGGCTGAAAAGCCCATGAGAGTATTTCAGGCATGGAAAGCCAAGACACTCTGGCAAAAGATCTCTGCGAGTGAGATCCCAGTGGAAAGAACAGGTCTTCAAAGAAGGAGGTACCTTTCTCTGAAGGGAGGAGAGAACCTCCACTTTGACTATGAGTTTGTCTAAACAAGATAAGAATCGGAGAACTCAGAGGGCTTCCATAGCCTTGGAAACTCATGACCGGAGCATAGGGAGACTACTGATGCCATAGACAGGAGTGTCAATTGGTAAAGTCAGCAACAGGAGTCACTGTGCACTTACTCCTCATGTAGGATCTCTGTCCTTAATGTGCTGTGTATTGAGATTTAATGCTATAACGAGTACTCAAACAATATATTTCACTTTGTGTTTTTATGGGGGTGCAAACTGTTGAAATCTTTACTTAATGTATACTAAACTGATCCTCTGTAAAAAAAAAAAAAAAGAAATTATCAACTCCCAACTTGACTCTCACTGGGATTAAACATGACAATAGGTCTGATCTGATTTCATCATCATTTAAAAAAATCATCTATTATTTTTCACTTTATGTTTCTGTGTGAGAGCAAACTGTTGAAATCCTTACTTAATGTATACTAAGCTGATCTTCTGTATATTAAGATAATCGAAAATGAATCTTGATGTGAATGGAAGGGGAGAGGGAGTGGGAAAGGGGAGGGTAGTGGGTGGGAGGGACGGTATGTGGGGGAAGCCATTGTAATCTATAAATCGTACTTTGGAAATTTATATTCATTAAATAAAAGTTAAAAAAAATAAAAACAAAAAAAACAAAAAAAACAAATATTATATGGTACATGCCTCTGAAAATCTAATATTAAGTGTATTAACTCTGTTGTGTGCCATTTTTCTCTGTATAGGCAAAAAGTACTGTCTGGATAATTGAGCAGGCAATTTGCTTTTGAAAGATGTTATCAAAGGACACGATGATTTAATTTCAGATTATTAGAAGACAACACGTTCCACTTGGGATCCTCGGCACAAGACCCATGGCTGCCATGCTTCAGAGGTGTGTGCACGCCTGCCAAGGAGGGCAAACATCAAAGCTAGGGCTATGGGGACAGTTGCACCACAAAGGGCATCCTTTGCTTCTGAGACTCATTCTCTTGATTGCCTGTTCCTTTGGAAATGTCCTTAGGCCACCTTGGCCAGAGGCATTCTTGGACTTCTGAAAATGTGAAACTCGTTTAAAAAAAAAAAAGGATTAAGCTTTAAAGGTGACAGCTCTGTTAGGATAATCTCCCACAGAAACCCTCTAAACAATGGAGAATATTATCCTTACACCTTTTGACTGTTGGCTGTCCTTTGGGGGTGGTCTCAAGATGTGATTCCAGAAAATAGGCAATCTATTAGTGTGATTTAAGGATTCCTTCCCAAATTCTCCCCTCAGTAGGGCTCAGCAGGGAAATATGGTATATACAGTGCGCCTTCCTCCACAGTGACATGGGTGGCCTCCCATTAATTAGGTTATGGAAATGCAGAGCTAAATTGTCATCTGTGGAAAGTAAAATGAAATGGACTCTTTTTTATCTTTCTGCCTCCTGAATTTTGAATTCATTGAATACGGCAGGCTATAGCAAAAGCATTCCTCTAAGACCCTCTGACATTTGAAAGTCAAAAATCTGCAGTGCGACCTTCTTTCTTCCCAGGCCCTTTCCTCCTTCCCAGGCCCCCGACACCGTCACATCAGGGAGAGAGACAGCCACAGTCCTAAGCGGTCATTTATGTGATAATAATGATGACGGAATGCTTCCCATGGCTCTCTTGATTTTACCAAGTGGCTTTGCAAATATTAGCTCACTTGTGTGCAAACCCAAGATCCCTAGCAATTGGCGACAGTGGTGGCTGGGAAGGGTGTAGGGTTTGATTTCCCTTTCACACTCAGAGTAGGGAATCAAAGCAAAGAGAGATGGAATAGCTCCACTTTGCTTGTCTTCCCCTCTCTCTATTAATTCCAAATCCATCGTGAGCTCCTTGGACCTTGGCTAAATTTTATGTGGGTGCTGCTCTTGTTGGCTGATGTTCTTTCTTCGCGATCCTGAAGGTCCCCTTGGAAGGCCAGGAGGTGGCCTCCCCCTGCTCCTCTTGGGTTCACCCATCCTGAAACATGACCTTGCTCTACTCTTCTGCAAGCGTTGTGATGACGGGGATGCAGGTTTGCACTGCAGGGCCAGCACAGCTGTTGGGTGACTCACGGGAATATCATATTTAGCACGTTTCCCCCAGTGAAATGTATGTATTTAGATGACACATAATACTGTTTAAAAGCCAAATCAGCTTGGCTCTTAAACTCAGCCTCATGGAAGAAAATGGAGGAGTGGAAAAGACAGAATGAGCTCACTTGGGAGAGCCAGCTGGCCAGAGAGTCCTTTCAGGCCATCCAGGCAATGAGCTCACACAGGGACATCGATCGTGGACGCTGAACTGTGGGGCATAAGAAATAGGAAGTGGCCTTATAACCAGCTCACCCCAAGCATTTGTGGCTCACAAATATTGCCACTGGCCATGGGGGACCCTGATGGCACACAAGCTTTCTGGAGAGAAAAACACAGTCATCTACCACTTGAGTTGATAGGGCCTCTTGGGAATGGATAGCAGCGTTATGGCTTTTATCCTCTCTGTAGGTCATCCTCTGAAAGGTAACAAGGCCATCAGCACTTGAACAAGCCAGATGGCCCACTCAGCTGAGACAGGCTCCCCCTGGAACCATCCTCCCCCCGGTTCATCTGTTCCCAGGCTTGATGCTACTGCGCCTCACTGAGCTGGGGCTCAGAGCAGCCCCCAAACACAGGGAGTTGTGGGAAAAAGACACTAAGGAGGTTAATGTCTAATTTTGTTTTTACTGTTCTTCTTGGTGATGTGTGAAGCTGGTGATGTGCTCAGGGGCGCTCTCTAAAAGCTCTCATTTTGTAAAGTATGTCACCTTGAACCTGCTCACCTTCAATGCATCTCCCTCCTTCCAGCTCACCTGCACAGGGTCTTAAGATTTTCCTGTTTTCGTGTCATCAATTTCCCTTTTCTTGTCCTTTTCATCTGGAAACCCAGGGCTTGCTGTGCTCCTCACACCCCCACCTCCTGCAGCTCTTTTAAAACAATATTAAAGGAAGCTGGGGCCAGCCCAGACACTTCTGCAGTCCCGCTCCCGACACCTCCCTGTCTGGAAGAGGCTCTGTCCTTTCTGTGGGGAGCAACTCGGACTAGACTAAGTTGCTGGAATTAAGACTTATTCTATGCATCTGCTCTCCCACAGTATGGCGCTGGGAGAGGAGAAAACAGCTTCTACACAGCTGCCTCCAGTTCAGCCAATAAACTGTAGGACTTGCTCCTGATTGGAGGAGAGCAGCGTACTCGGCGTGTGGGCAGCCGAGTTAGGATTGGCGGAGGAGGACTATAAAGGAGGAGAGAGATGGCATGCACCAGGAACATCTAAGGGGAACATCTAAGGGAACACCTGTGCAGCCCCCGAGAGAGCTGGCCGGCGGTGTGCCGCTCCCCTGCGGAAGTGAGGAAAGTGGCCAGGGGGAACCGCCCTTCCACGGAGGTGGAAGGGACGGCAGCCAACCCGGGAAGGACCAGCAGCAAACCCGGGGAGGGCCGAGCAGACGAAAGAACAGCGCAGGGTCCTGTGTCGTTCCTCCACGAAGAGGGGGAGCGACATAATGGTGCCGTGACTCGGATAGGAAACTTAGGAGGGAAGAAACGGGAAGAAGTGGAAAATATCGGAGAGAGAGACTAGCAAACAGCCTAGGGAAAAGCCGGACGAAAAAGGTGCCGGAAGAAGCTATTGAAAGCCTAGGCATAGACTCAGATATGGACTTCGGGGGGAAGCTGGGAGAAATCTCTAAGGTCGAAAGCGAAAGTGAAAGCTAGAACAAACAGACTCGGATGCGGACTGTGGGGAGAAGCCAGGAGAAATGAGGGAGGAATATTGTTGGAAGAAAACTTAGGGAAACATACCGGGTAGAGAAAAATATGTTAGGGAGGATGTAGCCACGGGGGCAGGCCGAGGCGGAAACGCAAGCCAGCTTGGGATTCGTCAAGTCAGCCCGGGGAGCAAAAGGCGAAAATCTAAAACTAGAGGCAGAGACGTATGAGCTAGGTTGGAATCCATCAGATTAGCCTGAGGAGCAAAGGACGGGAAGCCAGACCGAAAGGCGTAGACGCGTGAGCTAGGTTGAATTCGCCAGGTTAGCCCGAGGAACTTAGATTGAATACTAGTGGCGGAGACGTGAGCTGGGGCTGTGTGACTCGCGGAGGCTGCCGCGCGCAGAGAGAGCGTGCGGGGCACAAGTAGATAGGGAACGCTGGGCTAGTGCGAGACCTCGGAGTGTGCACGCGAAGCCGAGCCGCGCAGAGCCGGGAAGCTGCGCAGATGAGAGAGGCGCGGGCTGAAGTGGCTCAGAGCCGGGAAGCCGCCGAGAAGCAGCCTCTGGGCGGGCGCCGGGAAGCCACAGGGATAAGAGAAACAGAAGTTTAGAAGTAAAATGAGAGAAATAGGAATGCCCGGAGATAGAGAAATAGAGAAAGGCCTCCCCACAACACAGCAATGAGAGAGCTTGGATTCGGTCTGCCTGATTAGGGCGATAAGCACCAGCAGGCAGCTCGACCAGAGTATGAGCTGCAGGTCACCGAAGATAGGCACGAATCAACACCAATAAGCCTCCCCACAATATGGCAATGAGAAGGCTTGGATTCGGTTTGCCTGATAGGGCTTGTAAGCACCTGCGGGCAGAGCAGAGCATGCGCTGCAGGGCACCGAACACAGGCACGATCAGCGCCTAAAAACCTCCTCACAACATGGCGAAGAGAGGACCCAGATTCGGTTTGCCTGATTGATAGGACTTGTAAGCACCTGTGGGCAACTCTAGCAAGTAGAGCAGAGTGTGTGCCACGGGACACCGAAGACAGGCGTGTATCAACGCCAAAAAATAAAAAGAAAGGGGGATCTGTGGGGAGCAACTCGGACTAGACTAAGTTGCTGGAATTAAGACTTATTCTATGCATCTGCTCTCCCACAGTATGGCGCTGGGAGAGGAGAAAACAGCTTCTACACAGCTGCCTCCAGTTCAGCCAATAAACTGTAGGACTTGCTCCTGATTGGAGGAGAGCAGCGTACTCGGCGTGTGGGCAGCCGAGTTAGGATTGGCGGAGGAGGACTATAAAGGAGGAGAGAGATGGCATGCACCAGGAACATCTAAGGGGAACATCTAAGGGAACACCTGTGCAGCCCCCGAGAGAGCCGGCCGGTGGTGTGCCACTCCCCTGCGGAAGTGGGGAAAGTGGCCAGGGGGAACCGCCCTTCCACGGAGGTGGAAGGGATGGCAGCCAACCCGGGAAGGACCAGCAGCAAACCCGGGGAGGGCCGAGCAGACGAAAGAACAGCGCAGGGTCCTGTGTCGTTCCTCCACGAAGAGGGGGAGCGACACTTTCATCGCTGGCATTTGTCCTGGTCTCTCTGTCATTCCTTGAGTGTGTCAAAACAGCCCCAGCTCAACTGGTTGGCAGCTCAATTATTTCCAAATTCCTTGAAGGCGTGACAGGTGCAACAGAGGAAACAGCCCTTCCTGCCTAGGTCACCTTTCAGTCTGCAGAGTTGGCTTCAGATACAGGCTCTTGGGGAGAGTATCTTTCACAGGTCACCCTGCGCCTTCCTTTCCCATCCTCTCCTGAGTCAGGGCCCTGGCCTCTAGCTTGTGGCTTCCTGCACAAAGTCAGGGCGACTGTTATTCTGTGTTCTATCCTGGAGGCCCAGAGAAATTTTCAGACTTCTCTGTGGCAGCAGTAATGATGCTGACGGTGGTGATGATGATGATGTTGGTGATAAAGACAGTGGTGGTGGTGGTGGTGATGATGATGTTGGTGATAATGACGGTGGTGGGGGTGGTGATGAGGGTGATGTTGGTGATAATGACGGTGGTGGTGGTGATGATGATGTTGGTGATAATGACAGTGGTGGGGGTGGTGATGATGATGATGTTGGTGATAATGACGGCGGTGGGGGTGGTGATGATGATGATGTTGGTGATAATGACGGTGGAGGGGGAGGTGATAAGGGTGATGATAATGAAGATGATGCTGGTGACGATAACGTTGGAAGTAGTGGTAACGAAGATGATGATGGTGGTTGTGTTGGCATGGTGATGATGATGAAAATGATGTTGATGGCAATATTGGTGGTGGTGGTGATGACAGCAACTGTTAACACTGCAAGGCACCATTCTTAGTGGTTTGCATGTATTAATTACTCAGTCTTCAGGTCATCTGTATAAGCCAAGTATTATTGCTATGACCACCCCTATTTTACAGATGAAGAGATCGAGGCACAGAGCTGTGAAGGGACTTCTGAAGGTGACATAGCTAAAAAAGGAATCGGGTCCAGACAGCCTGGCTCTAGTGCTCACGCTCTCAGTCACTGCGCTAACTGTGGAGATGTGCAGTGGTGCTGTGGAGCAGCGGGTTAAGTCGCCGTTGGTGACACTGTCTTCCCCGATTGCAGTGCCAATTCAAGTCCCAGCTGCTCCTCTTCCTCTCCAGCTCTCTGCTAGGAAAGCAGAAGAGGGCCCAAGTGCTTAGACACACGTGTGGGAGACGTGGATGGAGTTCCTGGCTCCTGGCTTCATCTTGGCACAGATCTGGCTGTTGTGGCCATGTGGGAACTGAATAAGCAGGTAGATCTCTCGATCTCTCTCTTTCTCTCTCCCTCCCCCAACCCCTCCTCTCTCCCTCTGTCTGTCGTTCTGCCTTTCAAATAAACAAATCAATAAAAGGTCCAGATGCTTCATAGTCCTCAGGGCAACAGAACTAGAAGCAAATGAAATTGTGCTAATTTTAAGCAGAATGATCATTAACTATGTTAATGACCCCCACAAGCAGAGAGGGTGGGATGGAAGGTGAGTGGACAGATGAGACCCACCAGGCTACATATTTCATCCAAAAGAGTCTTTTGAAGAAAATAATTACAAACAGGGGAAAACAGAGCAGGGAGCCTGGCACCTGGTTACCTGACCTCCACAATGGCCCCAAGGGATCTGACCCTGGAGGCCTATGGGTTCTTTAGAAGACAACTGGGGAACGTACTGGGTCCAGGTGTGGTCAACAACACCGACCACCACTTACTACCTACCTGCTACCCCCAGCTACTTTTCTTATCATTTCTAAGGCTCAAAGCAGTGTTTGAAGTGAGCTGTCAGCAGCCTCATTTCATAGGGGAGGACTGGAAGCTCAGGATGCTTCATGACCAACTCAGCTTCACACAGTCTAAGTTGGTGGCCAAGCCAGGATTTGAGCCAAGATGGTGTGACTCAGAGAGCCGACTCCTTGCTGTACATATCGGCTGCTTGCTGTACATTACCCCCATGGAAATTGGAGTCATCGGTTTCCTCTCGTACACACGACTCCCCGCCTTGGGCCACAGAAGACTCTAGCACAGCTGTCAAGTGTGATCTCTCTGGGCAGCACCTGTGTGGCTGCTCTCGCTCCCACACCCATTCATTCCCTGCCCGGTGGATTATTTTTTATGTCCGCAGCCACCCGCTGGATGCAGATGGAGGCTGAGAGCTGGCTCAGCTGAGCTGTAATTCCCCAGTCCCCTCTGTGGCGCTCACACGGCCGGGGTCACATCTGTGAGCCGATATCCACTCCAGCGCTGTGGCTGTTCGCGCTGACAGGTCCCACACTCCTGCCAAGCAACCGTCCGCATTTCATCCATGAGCTCCTGCCACTCTCTCAGGTGGACGCCATCTGCTCGAAGAGATTGATCTGCACTTACTTCTTTCCAATCTGCCTAGAACACCCTGCTATTGACCAAGGCTTGATCTAGTACCTGTCTGCCAGAGAAGCTACTCCAATAATCTCTGTGGACCAAGGCGAGGCAGCCATTCGATCCATTAGTTCTTCACTGCTGGTCCTTGCCTCTGCAGGGCGCATCTGCTAGCCAGGCCATCCTTTTCAAAAACAAAGTGAGCCCCCGAGGAGGAGCTGGGCTTTGCTCTTGCGGTAGGATGCTGACTCTCACTCTGCTTTGTGGTCAGGGTATCAGCTTCAGGGCCAGGTGATGTGGCTGAAGTCCTGGCTCTACCACACCCACCTGGAGAGCTTGCCTGTCCAGTGCTACTTTCTCCCTCTTTGGACAAGGCAAGCAGACCGCCCATTATGGAGATCAGGTCACAGCAATTGGCATGAGTGTTTTTCAAGCGGAGCCTGGAGGGGAGACCCTGTCATCTTACAGACCATCCCAGGTCCTTTCTGGTCTTTTCTCGCTTCTGCAATAGAGACGGCATGTTTGGAGCAGGTAAGACTGACGTACAGAGAATGAGAATCGGCAGCTGTCACCCCTGCAGCTCCACCCCTGGCCTTTCTGGTTTCATGAGCCAATGCATCCTCTCTGTTGGCTTGGCTAGTGTGAGTTGAGATCCTATCGACTACAACCAGTCCAGTTCAACCCAGCCCCCAGTTGAGTTTCCTGCTGAGTCTCTCCTCTGTGATATCATGAAAGGGTCTCTTCTCATGAAATTGGCTTGAGAGGCTCTTGAAGGCTACACAGCAAAGTGTTGGCAGCCCAGTTACGTCTGGCTGTGCCTCAGAGGATTCTCTGCTTCTGTTTGGACAATGCTTTTCCTTTCTTTCAGTGATTCAAACTGTTCACAAAGCACTTTCCCATCCTGTGCCTGCTTCTCTAAGTGCTGTCAGCCACCCTTTAAGACAGGATTCTGTTCGTTAAGTGAACAGCCCCACTGTGTGCCAGTTACTGGTTTTGGTGCTGGGAACACGCCAGTGATAAGGCAGAGCTTGTGCTACATGAGTTCATGTTCCAGTGGGGGATGTGGAGTGGATAAGTCCCTGCTGTAAGTGTGGGCAGCGGCAAGGCTTAGGAAAGGCAAATGGAATGTCCAGGGGCTCAGGAACCATTTTCGACAGGTGACAGGTGCATGTGGAAGTCTTTTCTGAAGGGTTGACATTCAACCAGAGAGCTGAATGAAGTCAGGGAGTAAGGCGATGGGAAGAGTATTCCAGGGAGATGCTGCAAGTCCAGAGATCCTGAGCAGGAAACACCTTGGCATAAGCTAAGGAAGCGAGGCCAATTGGATCGTGAGACATGAAGGGCGAGTCTGGGTAGCCACCAGCCCGTTCAGGGCCTTCAAGTTAATTAGAAGAAGACGCACCTCTGGCAGACTAATTACCATGGAACATCACTGTTTGGGAAACACCTGGACAGCTGTACAGGTAATCATTAGCCATGGCTTAGCAGACACAGTTAGAAAGAAGAATCAGTTCCTAAAGGGGAACATTGGATGGAACTCTAAGTCAGTGATGCCTATGAGAAACAGAACATGGGCCATGTTTGTAATTAAAAATTTTCTAATGGCTACTTTTAAAAAACAGTAAAAGTGAGTGGATGTCTTAAATTATTTTTTTTAGCCAGTATGTCCAGAACGTCAACATTTCAACATACAATCAATGTAAAATATTTGAGATGTTTTAAATTCTTCTTTTGGGGTACTATTTTTTCTTTTCTTTTCAGAATTATTTGTTTATTTGAAAGTTAGAGAGAAGGTGGGGGAGGGAGAGAGGGAGAGGGAGAGGGAGAGGGAGAGGGGGAGGGGGAGGGTGAGGGAGAGGGTGAGGGAGAGGGAGAGAGAGAGAGGGAGAGGGAGAGAGGGAGAGAGGGAGAGAGAGAGAGAGAGAGAGAGAATCTTCTATCCAGTGGCTCACTCTCCAGATGGCTGTAATAGCCAGGGCTGTACGAAGCTGAAGCCAGGATCCAGGAGCTTCATCCAGGTCTCCCACGTGGGTGCAAAGGCCCAAGCATTTGGGCCATCTTCCGCTGCTTTTCCCAGGTCATTAGCAGGGAGCTAGATTGGAAGTGGAGCAGCTGGGACTCGAACTGGCACCCATATGGGATGCCAGTGTCCAAGGCAGCAGCTTTTTTTTTTTAAGATTTATTTTTATTTATTTGAAAGACAGAGTTACAGAGAGAGGTAGAAACAGAGAGAGAAGTCTTTCATCTGCTGGTTCACTCCCCAGATGGCTGCAACGGCCGGAGTTGAGTCAGTCCGAAGCCAGGAGCCAGGAGCTTCTTCTGGATCTCCTACTCGGGTTCAGGGGCCCAAGGACTTGGGTCATCTTCTGCTTTTCCAGGCCACATCAGAGAGCTGGATTAGAAGAGGAGCAGCCGGGACTAGAACCGGCACCCATATGGAATGCTGGCACTTCAGGCCAGGGCTTTAACTCGCTGTGCCACAGTGCTGGCCCCAAAGGCAGCAGCTTTACCCACTGTGCCATAGTGCTGGCCCCTGGGTATTATTTCTTCACAATCTGGTGCATATTTTACACTTACAGATTTTTCAACTCAAGTACTAAGATTTTATCAGAAATACCCGAGCAGTATTTAGATTTCTTCAATGTGTGGTGAAACCATAGGTTTACATAACCAGGTTGTTCCAAACATACTTAAAAGTTTGCCAGTAACAAACTTAGTCATCAGTATTTGAATTAATGAAAATTAAGTTAAAAGTGCTTTCCTTCGGTGCATGAGACATATTTCAAGTGCTCAGCAGTCATGTGCAGCCAGTGGCTTCCGGAGTGAATAGAGGAGGTCAGAGAGACGCTGGATGGCTGAGAACAGGGAATGGCATAATCTCGTTACCTCCTTTATTAGGAAGATCTTTATGGAACCTGTGTGAAGAACAGACTTGTGAAGGGGCCAGGAGGGAAGCATGGAGGCCAGCTGCAACTGGCCGGGTGGGAGACCATGGCCCCTTGTAGGTGGTGGGACGGCTGATAAGGAGGGTGGTCCGGTGCACAGACTTTGTTGCTGGAATGGGCACCTCACCTGAGAGGGAGATCACAAGCTGGACTCTTGGCTGTCGGTGGGCTTCCTGAGAGGCTAACAGAGATGAGGCCTCAAGATCCCTTACTTGGGGCCGATGCTGTGGCACTGTGGGTTAAAGCCACGGCCTGCAGTGCCAGTACCCTGTGTGGTGCTGGTTCGAGTCCCAGCTGCTCCAGTTCTGATCCACTCCCTGCTGATGTGCATGGGAAAGCAGCAGAGGATGGTTCTAAGTGCTTGGGCCCCTGTGCCCATGTGAGAAAACCAGAGGCAGCTTCTGACTTTGGCCTGGCTGTTGTGGCCATTTGAGTGGTGAACCAGCAGACAGCAGATCTCTCTTTCTTTGTCTCTGTCTCTCCCTCTCTCTATCTGTAACTAAGACTTTCAAATAAATAAACAAATTTTACAAAAAAAAAAAAATCCTTTACTTGCATGGACGGCTCCCCCTGGCTTGGATTTTGTGATGAATCAATTTTTAAAATGCTATTTATGGTGGGTTTTTCTCATTCTAAATAAATATTCACTTTTGTATCTGATTGTATTAATAATGCTCCCCCAACAGAGGCCACCAGATTGAATAAGCTTCAAGTCCCATAAGACCCTGGATTAGCATCTGCCCTGAGGTTCGATAAGCCATATGAAAAATGAGAAACTGAGGCTCCAGGAGGTAAAAAATGACTTGACTAAAGCAAATCAATAAGTTCCGCACGTTTTTCTGTAATGAGGCACTGTTCATCCAGTAAGTTGTCTTCAGATAATCCTCTTTCTCCTGGGGTGATCCACTCTTTTTCACGCCTTCTTCACGTATTTCTAAAGCCAGCCTTGAACTGTATTATCCTTCTAAACGCAGCAGGGTAACTAGGAGAGCTGCACCCTGGGTGTGCTTTCCTCTGAGGCACTGCACTTGTTCTGTGGTTAGGAGGGGTGTAACCTGATGCTAAAAAAGTCAAATATCTGGGCTTGGGATGCTGGCTGTGCCACCAACTCACCACGTGACCCTGATCAGTAAAACATGGAGAATAGCACCCACGAACAGGGTAGCTGTCTGGATTAAGGGAGATACTCTATGCAATAATGAACCAAATTCCTTGCAGACAGTAGGCACTCACCTCTTGTTGTTATTGTTACCTTGTTGGCTTTTTGGTGCCTTTTCTTTCAAGGCTCCCTGGTCTGCTCATCAATCCTTCATCAAGGCCAGGGTCTTGGCCCATCTACCAGGGAATCAGCCCAGCATGACCTTTATGCCACCTTACCCAAGTGATCAAATTCCTTCTCCCAGGGGTGAGAAAACTGGACACTGTGTGTCCCCTCCCTCATTAATACGATACACCGAGAAGGTTGAATCCACCTTGTTCTTAACAAGTATTAAACCTGAACCAATCAGCCAATCCAGAGAATGGGACATTCTGCAGGTACCTGGCCACAGACTCTTAAAGAACAATGTCATGAAAACAAACAAGCAAAAAGAGGTGGGGAACTATTCTAGAATAAAGGGGTCTAACAAGCTCGGAAACCTAACACTACAAGGAAACCTTGATTGTAGCTGGGTTCAAGTGAAACAAAACATTTGGGAGGCTATATTAGAGGACTGGGTTAATGTTCACGCTAATAGGTGTGATACTGACATCACAGCTATTATCAGTCAGATGTGAACAGCAACGCCCTGTATAGCATAAAAGAGAAGGTCCCTAGTTTTAGGGGATGCCTGGTGAAGTAGTTAACGGTGATGGAGTCATTAAGAAGCAAGAGAGGGAGAGGGAAAATGGTGAGCTGTCAACACTGTTCACCACAGAGTCGATGCCAGTGCTGCTACACTGCTTACACTGGGGGAAAGGTAGAAGAGGGCTTTGAGAAATTCATAGAAAAACTGAATTAAAAGATAATGAATATTTTGCAATGAACGCTTAGAAGCTCACATGTGTGTGTGTGTGTGGTACCTTTCTCTCAACTGCTCTGTAAATTTGAAAATTAAATTTAAAAAGCCGTTGTTCTTCACAGCCACTGGGCCCTTTCTGCTCAGTGAACTGTTGGTCCTGCCGTGGGCAGGTAGTGGGTAATGGATGGCTTCCATCAACAGCAATGCCAGGACTCATTTGATCACTTCACTGGTGCCATTATCAATGTTTCTCTGCACTCTGTCATCTCCCTGTGGGTCACGGCAGCTCGGGGAGAGGCACGGGTGGTGAATGCAACAAAGGTTTTTATTACATGAGATGGAGTTTCCAATCCTGGGATTCTCAGATCACCCTGTTGAGGGGTAAAGCCAGGTGCCCCACTGCTATTTTCTCCATCCCTCTCCAGGCAGGTTCCTCCCTCCATGACCCTGGCCTCCTTGTGTAGCTCTTGTCCTAGGAGCCCATCACACTGTTACCTGGCCACCAGGTCTCTGAGATGCCAACTATATTAGGCTTCTACATGTTACCCCAGGCTCCTGGCATTGGGGTATATTCGGGTAATCCAGCTTTGTCCGATTTGTCTGTTCTCTGCCCACCTAATGTCTCATTGGATGGAGGAGATTCTGTTATTCCAATTGTTTTCTTAAACAAAACTGCAAGACTTTCTTCCTGGCCTCTGTAACAGAAGACTCATCAATCTTCATCACATACTCAGCCCACACCAGCTGGCTTTCTCCCGTTTTACGTTTAGAAAATCTATTGTAATAAATGGTTCTTTTTAAACTCTTCTAGTGTAACCTTTATTGGTTGAGTGGTGATAGGAGAAAGATCATTGTTTCTCTGTGTGTCTTCTCGTTTCACCTTCAAATTCTCTGAGAAAAGGGACTTACCCTCTGACACTCAAACTCTCTCTGATACACACAATAGTAGGAACTCAATAAATGTTCACTGAGCAAAAGACTCATCCATTGCTATAACAACAGCCCCTTGCTAACTGGACAGTGGTGCAGAAGGAACAAGCATTTCCTCTGACATATCACATGGCTGACATTTCATAGGGACCTGCCTGGCATCTTGAGCCTTCCATATCAATGTGATGCAAAAGAAGTGTTGGGAGGGGACCTCCTTTGCTCAAGGCACAATGCAGCCTGTATTTCTTGAGCTTCTACAGGTCAAACCTGCATGCCCTCATGTAACAATTATCCCTGGGAGCCAGCGAGCCAGGAACCCTATTGGTGCCAAGGTTGAAAGCTGAAGGCTTACAGATTGCTTGTAAGCAACTCCCCACGTCTTAGGGAAAGCTGACCCAGGTACTCAAGTCACAACCAGGTGAGGCAAGAAAACTAAGTGCTCCAAGATAAAAGGCGAAAACATTGTCCCGAGTCCTGCATCATGAATGAAATGGACAAGCTCTCAGGTTAAGAAATCTGCAACAGATCACGAGCAACAAGAAGATATATAGAGCTTGTTCCCATCACAAAACATTCTGGCCAGTGTTGAGCTCTGCACCCTTGAAGCATACAGCATACCCCTCAGCTCCTCATTCGTAGAGGAGGAACCAACAAGGGGACTTGAAATTTGTGGGAAAATAGAATTACAAGGTAAGCTTGTGTTGGTACAAAACTTTTTTGAAATTCACGCATAGCTTTTTTCATGACTCACATTTTCCGTGGACTTTTTCAAGACCCCTTATTAAGAATCGTGGTGGGGAAGTGACTGGCCACGGTCCCACAGCAGGAGGTAGCTGAGCCAGGACCCCCTTCGTCAGTTCCTTACTGCTGGGTTTGTCTGTGGAGCTGGTGTGAGGCACGACTCTCGGTACTAAATATCAGACTCCCAACTGCTGACTCAACTGGCCGAGGGTCCCTGCTTCTAAAGCTCCCCGTGTGATACTAAGGAGAACCACACGTCTTTCCATCCTGTGTTTTTGATGATTTGACATTGGCAGGTTTTGTGCAAGACCGGGCTCTGTAGACCATCAGGAGTCTGGATCACAACACTGATGGTACCCCCTTCCTCTTCCCTTCAAACAGTGGGCTTCCCTGTCATCTGGTAGACACAGTGGATGATTTAATACATCATTTGGCTCCTGGCACTCTCTCACTCAAATCACCACCATGTTCTGCTGAGGCCAAAGTCCTTATTGTGGCCTGGAAAGCATTCCTCCCGGGGACTTGTGGTCTTCAACCTCTTGCTTGCTCTCTCCTACCACCTCCTGCTGCTCCTGGAACCTTCTAGAAAAGGCTCAATTTTCAGTGCTATTTCCTCTGCCTGGAACAACCCCACCTGCCACTGATCTGCCCTGTGGCTCAACCCCATGCCTCACCCAGTGCAGATAACCTGCCTGCCTTGTTCAAGCGTTTTCCCCCATCACCCATACTTCCCTTGACTGTCATGTATTTATTAGGTGTACTTCTTTGTCTCTCCCCAGCCTGGGAGCTTTGTTTGCTTCATTGATAGAGTCTAAGGAGCTGAAAAAGCCTGGTAAGAGTAGGTATTATAATAAATATTTGTGGGGGCTGGCACTGGGGCACAGTGGGTTAAGCTGCCTTCCACTTACAACATCTGTCTTCCCTATCCCCCTTTCAGAGTGCCAGCAGCTCTGCTTATGATCTGGCTCCCTGCTAATGTGCCTGGGAAGGCAGTGGGTGATGGCCCAAGTGCTTGAGTCCTTGCCACCCACATGGAAGACTCTGAAGGAGTCCTGGGCTCCTGGCTTCAGCCTGGCCCAGATTTGACCGTTGCAGTCATTGGGCAAGTAAACCAGCAGGTGGAATCAATTTCTCTCTGTGTGTCTCTCCAATTTTAAAATAAATAAATACTTGTGGAATTAATTTGCAAGAAAGGGTTTGTTGATCAAAATACCCTCAATCGAAAGGGAGTTTGTGAGCAACTTGGCTGGACCTATGTGGTCCTTGTCATGCTGCAGATATTCAGCGCCTGCAGAGATCCATGGTGAGGACAAAGGGCATTGGTAACTGTGGGCCCCCTGCACCAGAGGATGGTTAAGGGGAGGTCTTCCAGCGGGAACCCTGGGAACAGCCAAGTGAAGGTTGCTTCTGCCCTTGGTGAGGTGGTGACGGACAAATACACACAGAGGCCATGCGGCACCCAGGGATGTGAAGGATTCTGGGAGAAAGGCATCATTATTTTGGTAAGGGTGGATGACAGGTCTTTTAGGGAGTAAACCATGGTCCAGAGGAAACATACAGAAATCATATTTTAGATGTTCAAAGAGCCCTGACAAATTCTTGCACCCGAACCCATTTTTAAAGCTTTAGTTGGCATGGTGTGGGGCAGACATCGTGGGCTGATGAAGTGGACGAGAAAATGCCGCAGATGCAGGGAGAACAGGAAGAAAGGGGCAGCTCTGGAAGGAGCGGCCTCGGTTTGGGAACCCCGGCCAGGAACCCCAGAAATGGTCCCTCATAAGAATTTTGCAAATGATCCAGAAGAAAGTATATCCAGCAGAGTCTGCAACTGAACACGTGACCTTGCACCTTCCTGGCTGGTGGGACGCCAGTGCAGTGGAGACAGATGGTGCAGGTCATCAGGGCTGAGCATGTGGTGGGGAAGCAGCCAACGAGCTTCACTGGGGAAACTCTGGACATACATACATACAAGGAAAAATGGGCTGGAGACGTCAGCATGACCCAAGGGAAGGTCAGAAGAGGCACGGGCACTCCCACTGGACCACCTCAGCCAGGTTAACAGTGGATGCCGGACCCTTCCGGAAATGGGCATTGGTCATTAAGGGATGGAGTGCATTTTCCCACTGCTTTTTGAAGTTGGGAAATGGCTGCCATTCTCTCCCTATCTCCTGTCCTGAGGATGCGTCTTAACTTCCCCCATCCCACTTCACAACTTTGGGCTTTCAATTGTGTCTTCCCCCACCACCTTGTGAGCCCCCAGCACCCCTTCTTCTCTATCTTCCCCAACCACACTCACCCCTCACTGCCCTGAGCTCCCTGCTCAGATCTCTGTGGAATGCTTTAATATTTGCAAGAGGTGTCTTTCATGCGGGCACTCACGATTAATGGGATGCATGATTGGATCAAGTCTGTGTGTTTCAAGACAGACACAGGGAGATGGAAAGATGCCAAGTCAGCCAGGGGAGGGAGGCACCATGGCCAGAAAGCTGGGCTCCTCAGTCTGGAATGAGGACCAGTGAAACAGGCAAAGGAGCACATGGAAATCCTTGAAAGTGGAGAGGTGAACAGGACCTGGCTCACCGAATCAGAACACTGGAAAGACGAAGGTGCCAATGGTGTTTAAAAAGTCCTTTCAAGCGAATGGAAGCCTCCTTGAATCTTTCTGAGTATGAAGCATGATATTCTTAAAAATCAGCTGTTTGGGTAAGATTTACATATTGTTAAATACACCTGTGGGGAGTACAGTTCCATGAGCCTTGACAAATGTATACATCCGTGTAGCCAACATCATTATTAAGATGTAGACCATGTCCATCAACCCATGAAAGTTCCTTCATGCCCCTCTAAAGTTAATCACTCTGACCCAATTCCTTGAGGAGCCACTGACTTGCATTTAAGCGAATTTTTTTGTGAAGCACACATACACACACACAGATGCACACACACACACAGACAATAGATAAATATAGAGAGAGTTCCTATCTGTTTTTCGCTGTTGAAGTGCCCACATGGACAGACTGGGCCAAGCCAAAGCCAGGAACTGGGAGTGCAATCCAGGCCTCTCAAGGGAGAGGCAGGAACCCAATTACTTGAGCCACCACTGCTGCCAATGTCTCCATTAGTAGCAAGCTGGAGTCAGGAGTTAGAACCCAGAATCCAGCAGTCACTCCAATCTGGGATTCAGGCATCCCAACCACAGGCCAACAGCTGCTACGCAGTGGTCTGCTTTTCATCACTACGGATTAACTTGCTCCTCCAGCACTGGTACCCAATTTTCATATCTGGCTTTTTTGTTTGTTTGGTTTTTGAGCTTCATTCCTGGTGCTGTACATATCAGTAGCTACATCTATTTCATTACTGTATATTACCTCATTTTGGACCATGGTACAATTTGTTTATTCATTTATCTATTATTATCTACTATTCCAGTTGTTTCAAGTTTGGGTCTATTATGAATAAAACTACTGTGGACATTTGTGTACAAGTCTTTTTCATGGATAAGACACAGTACTGATAAGTAAAATTAAAAAATCTCAGAGCTAGACAGAACAGAAAAGAGGGATCCTAATGTGCTGAGTTCAGTCTTCTGCCTCGAGCCCTGTGCTTTCGCCCCTCCACCACAGTCCTGAGAACTGGATGTTTGGTCTCTGTTTGCCCCCTGCTAGGGAACTCACTGCCTTTTTTTTTTTTTTTTTGACAGGCAGAGTGGACAGTGAGAGAAAGAGAAACAGATAGAAAGGTCTTCCTTCTGTTGGTTCACCCTGCAATGGCCGCTGTGGCCAGCATGCTGTGCTGATCCGAAGCCAGGAGCCAGGTGCTTCTCCTGGTCTCCCATGTGGGTGTAGGGCCCAAGCACTTGGGCCATCCTCCACTGCCCTCCCTGGCCACAGCAGAGAGCTGGACTGGAAGAGCAGCAACCGGGACATAATCCGGTGCCCCAACCGGGACTAGAACCCGGTGTGCCGGCACCACAGGTGGAGGATTAGCCTATTGAGCCTCGGCACCGGCCTAAGCCATGGCACCAGTTTCACTGCCTTTCAGAGCTGCTTATCAGAGAATCCTTCAATTGCTAGAAAGTTCTCCCTGACACTGAATTGCAAATGGCTGCTGGATAGGGCCCTGGTGTGGTGCTGCAGTGAAGCCTGGTAACAGCCACACAGCCGGGTATTTTACAAAGGCCCCCAGAGTGACTTCCGGTCTTCCCTGTTTCAGTCACCATACCCTTTGTTCTGCCATCCATTCCACTTGACACTAAGCAGGGCTTAGTGTCGTTCCCCCACGAAGACGGGGAGCGACAGGTCCCTGCTGCCAGGATGGAGTTCCTGGCTCTTGGCTTTAGCCTGGCCCAGCCCTGGCTATTGCAGCCACTGGGAGAGTGACCCAATGGATGCAGGTGCTTGCTCTCTCTCTGTCCTTCTGCATTTCCAATAAATCTTTTTTTTTTTTAAATTGAGTTAGAGATTAATTGGCCTTTTGGACAGAAGTAGTCTCTTTTTTTTTTAAAAGAAGGAACAGCTGTCATGTAAGCTGCCCCTCCCCCTATAATGACCTAATGAATCTGGAAGCAGCAACACAGTCTGAGGACGGGGCTCAGGAGAGGTGGATTCTGGTCCTGGCTCTAACACAGTTGTTTTGCATCTATTAAACTTTCTTGGCTCAACTTCTTCAACTGCAGAACGGAGATGATAATAGAGCCTTGCCTCCGCGGGAAGATTTCGAATTAGAATTTCCCAGAGGGGTCTCTGGACTTTCTCTAGGAGCAGTGACGTCATCCATCTCTTACAACCGCCCCTGCACCGCCTGGGCTTTCCAATCTCCAAGCAAGTTTCCACAAAGCTTTCGGCGAACTGCAGAATACATCACAGCAAACAAGGCTCCGGGCAATTCTGCAGGGTCCTGAAGCCAAGAAGTAGCCCGAGCTCTGCTCATGCAGGCACTGTACGGCTGGGGATATGGGCTCCAGCTCTGATTCGAAAGCACACTCAAGAACGTAGGGCTGCTGACCAAACACAACCAGTGGCTCTAGCAAGGCCACACCGGCACGAGGGAGGGGATGGAAAAGAAGCATTTATGGAGTGTGTTAGCTCCCTTTCCTGCAACAACCCCGGGAGATGGGGAGTGTCCTTCACTCTGGGCAGCAATGGAGTCAACAATTGTCCGAAGGTCACAAGTAGGAAGACCTCAAAGCCCGATCTGCTCCAGGGGTGTAGCCCAAACCTCAGTCTCACAGCAAAGCAGAGGTGCTCAGAGCAATGGAGACTGGGCAGTGGGGGAAGGGGACCTGCTGACTTTGCGCAGGTCATGTCACTTGGTTAAGGCTGAGGTTTCTCCTGCCAGCACTTCTCACATACAGGCAGTGAGAAGGTGCCACTGCCCAGGGCTGGCCCAGAGAGCCCACTGAGAGCCTCCCTAGGCTCTCAGCCAACCTAGCAAGTTTGCAGCAGCTCAGGGCTGCCTGCAATACCGACAAACAAACGACAGCCCACCCGTGCCCCTGTCTCATCTGAGGACAGCAAGGCGGGAAGACAGCCCGTTTCGAAGCTCCACGATGTTGTCAGAGAACAGAGCATCCATCTCTGCCTGCCTTTTTTTGGTGTGTGTGTGTGTGTGTCCCTTCTAGCGTCTGCCTCCTCCACATGGCAGCTGCCCCAGGTCTCGGTTGCCCCATGCTGGCCAGCACCCACAGGTGCTCTGCAGGCTCCGACTCCTTGGCCTGCTGCTCCCCACTCTCCCGCCTGGGGTCCAGATGCGGACCCCAGCAGACGCGGCTGTCTCTCGGGGCGCACACCCGGGCCCCTGGCCCTTCCCCACTGGGTGATCTCACCCGATCACCATCACGTGCCCCTGGGCTCCTCCTGGCTGACTCCCAGCAGCAGCAGGCTGGGTGTCACCTTCCAGCCCTCCTCCCGCCACGCGCGGGCCTCTAAGCTCCGGAGCGCTTACTTCATCCCATAAACTCAGCTAATGCTTACCACATACTCCCCGGGCGGCCGGGAGAAACCCCTCCCTTGACAGACCCTTACTCCAGACCCGGGAGCGGCGGAGGCGGCCTGTGCTGCCGGCCCCCAGGACAAACATGACCTTGGACGCCTCTACGAAGCCATGTCCACTCCTCTGAGCAGGCGGCGGCTTTGAACCAAACGGTGCCTTTTGTCCCTAGCGTTTAGGAAACCGATGGCGCCCGTTTCTCGTTCGCAATTATGGCAACTTGGCGCGGAACCCCCACGCCCCCTTCCACTGCGCCCCAAGCGCAGAGCCCCGGGCGGGGAGCAGGGCGGCTCCCAGGGCACTTGGAGCGGCGCTGCCGGCGCGGGAAGTTGCCCGAGTCCAGCGCCGCTGCCGGCGCGAAATTGCAGGCGGGCGGGCGCGTCGAGTTTGAAAACGAGCGAGGGCCGTGGGGGCGGGCCCCGGGAGCGGAGCCGCCTCCCTCGGCCAATCAGCGGGGGCGGCGCGTGCGGCCGGGCTGTGAATGGGGAGCGGCGGCCGCGGCGGAGGGCGAGAGCCGGCGCGCGGGCGGGCGCACTTTCTCCTCAGCGCCGGGTGACAGCGCGGCGGTCGCCCGGAAGGGCTCCGGGCGTCGCGACGAGAACTGCCCCCGCTGACGACTTCTCCTCCGCCTCGCTCGACCCCTGCCGCGCCCCTCACGCGGGCACCCGGGACGCCGCCCCTCAGCGCCGGGCACCGCGTCCACCCGGGGCCGTCCCAGCCGTCCGGTGCGGCGTGGCGCTCCGGATGGCAGCTCCTCGGTATGGTCCGCGGTGCCCGGCCCTCGGTGACCGCCGGCGGCCCGCCGCTCCCTGAGTGCGCTGGGTCCTTGCCGGGCCCCTGCCTCGACCGCGAGCGCCCGGGACCCCTTGCGGCGCCAGGCATTGCCGGCGAGGACGCGGCGCGCGCAGGGCAGCGCGGCGGACGGCAGGCGGCAAAGTTCAGCCCGGGCCGCGGGCGGTGGGCGCTGCTGCTGCTCCAGCTGCACTTGCTGCGGGCGCTGGCTCAAGGTAGGCGCGGGCCGGGGCCGGGAGTGGGCTCTGGGGAGATGGGCGCCAGTCGGGGTCCTGGGCGCCGCCCCGGGGGCGGGCTCCGGAGGTCGGGCGCCGCTTCGGGGTGCAGCGCGGCGAACTTTGCGAGCGCGGGTGCGCGGTGTCCCCTGCCCCCCGAGCCGCCGGGCCAGGACTGCGGCGCGCGGGGTGCCCGCTAGACCCACCCGGGGCGGGGGAGGGGCAGGTGAGCTCCTCGAAGCCCACCCTGCGAACGAAAGCCTTTGAAGGGGAGCCCCAGGCACCCGCTCCTGGAGAGGCTGCCCGAGTCCGACCCAGCGCGCCGAGCTGGAGCCGCTGGACGGGTGTCGCTCTTTGCCCCGCGGAGTCTGGGCGGCGGTGCGGGGCTCGCCCCCGCGGACCCCCAGCGTCAGATGCAGCCGCGCCAGCTGCTGGGCGCCCCCCTCCCGGGCAACCCCGGCCTCCCGCTGCTGCGGTTGCCCCGAGCCCGACCCCTAGGTGGGAGTGTGCGGTCGGTGGAGCAAAACTTTCCGTGCCCACAGCTGTGCGGCTTGGCTTTGTTTCCCTCGCTCTGTGGGCCTCGGTTTGGAACATTCCAGTGGTGATCGCTGAAATAGGAAGCGGCGATCTGCAGATTCCAGACGACCTCTGGCACGGCGAGGGGGAATCTCCGTGAAAGGAGCTGTCCCCGGCCGGCCGGAGCCCTTCGCCTGCCCCTCAGCACCCTTTCCGCTGCAGTTCGCTGGTCTTAAAAGAGGGGGTGGGGGAGAAACAGCCGCTTACATACCACCCTTTTCGGATGAGGTCTGTAGGTTAGCCAGGCTCTTCTGCTGTTGGCAGCGCTAGTCAAATTAACTTTGGGCTGTGTTCATTAGCTGTATCCTGGAAAACCATCTCGGTGAGGAACTGGGTACTCGGAGGTTGACTGACGTGGGACAGCCTTGAACTCCAGTTAGCTGTGTTCTGCGTCACGTGCAGATGATTTAGCTTACTGCACAGGAAAGGATTCAAACGCACCAGCATGTTGACGGTCTGAATTGAAAGCCCGCATGCCACAGTTTAGAAACTAACTCAAAATTTTTAAACTGCTTATCTAATAGTATCTGAATGGTGCCTCCCCCAGGAGTTCATAAATGGGTTCCGTGAGGTCTTACTGTGTGAAAACAAATCGTCCTGCTTATGCTCAATTTAACTCCAGCATTAGTTGTACAGTTTTCATTTTTATTTGTGCTTCTTGCTTAATATCTTAGTCTGGAAGCAAGGCGTCTGTTAAGTCATTTTGTAAAATGGGATCTGGATTGCCAGAGAAGCCAGGTTTAACTGAAGAAATTGAAATCACTTGATTTGACCTTTAGAATAGAAATGGTGTTTTATTATTGAGTTTCTTTTTTTTAACTTTTATTTAATGAATATAAATTTCCAAAGGAGAATATGGATTACAATGGCTTCCCCCCCATAATGTCCCTCCAACCCGCAACCCTCCCCTTATCCACTCCCTCTCCCCTTCCATTCACATCAAGATTCATTTTCAATTCTCTTTATATACAGAAGATCAGTTTAGCATACATTAAGATTTCAACAGTTTGCTCCCACACAGAAACATAAAGTGAAAAATACTAGTTTGCTCCCACACAGAAACATAAAGTGAAAAATACTGTTTGAGTGCTAGTTATAGCATTAAATCTCAATGTACAGCACACTAAGGACAAAGATCCTACATGAGGAGTAAGTGCACAGTGACTCCTGTTGTTGACTTAACCAATTGACACTCTTGTTTATGGCATCAGTAATCTCCCTATGCTCCAGTCATGAGTTTCCAAGGCTATGGAAGCCTTTTGAGTTTCTTTAAACTCAAAAAAAAAAACTTAAAAAAAAAGTGACTTGCACTTTACAGTAAGATATTTGCATTTACGTGTTTGAAGATGTGCACAGATTGAAACAGTGGGGAAAATCAGTGGCTTTGTTTTGAAGTTTATTACATGGATGTAAAGTTTTGGTCATTGGCACTCTGAAGGCTGTTTGAAGTATTTTTACAGATGAGAAATGAATGAAAATACATTAATTAAAATACTAAGGCAACTGCCAAACTTTCTTAGGGAGGAATAGTTTATTCCTTGTCGGTAAAAACATTGGTATCTGTTTTACATTTATATGGTTTGTAAAAGTGTACAGATCTTTTAGTGTAGAATTTCAAATAGATTGTCACAAATTTTAAATTCATTGACAGGTTTCTGTTCTCTGTGAAATGTGTAATATATCCATCATTTTTTATATCATTGAAAATTCATATTACAGAGGAGATGTCACCGTTTGACAAAAGCTCATGTATCTTGAAAATGAAAATTCTGGTGCTGCTATAGCGATTTCTGATGGGATGATGAGCTGGTCATATGCAAGGAGTGTGATCTCTTGAATCTTATCAGATACAATGTAATATTCTAAATGGGGTAGTTACCAGTAAGTTGCAACTGGTCATAAGCACCATGTTGTTACTATGTAGCGAGGTGAAGCTATTGGGTAGGCTTGGTCATATCATCCTGGAAGAGAATAAATGCATCATTTATCAGTATAAGTTACAAATAATCAGCAGAAGTTACAAAAGAAGATATTGTTGACCCTGGAGGCAGTTCAGATCTTACAGAAAACAAAACAAAACAAAACAAAAAAAACACCTTTTTAATGTTCTGGAGTAACTCTGTTCTACATGGTAACAAAGAGTTGCACACTGATTATTGGTGATTATTTAATTGCTTTTGACTTTTCTAGATACCTAAAAAGCCAAATCTTTAATTCTGAAAGGCAGGTGGCAATACACACTTTGTTTATACTTTCTGCTGAGAAGCCAGATAGGAGTGGCTTGGGAGAAGGATGGATCCTAAGTATCACATGTGGTCAGTGGTGCCTTTAGCTTGACTGCTGATGTATTGGTTCTGGTGGTTTTCAGGACACATCATCAGTCCCAGAGGGATAGGAGTGCTCTTGTCAGTTACCGTCCCTGGTTGTTCATAGCATGCAGTTTCTCCCTGCAGTTGTTTCCAGTCTCTTAGGCCAGTGGCTCTCAAACTTTGAGCACACACTCTCCCCCACCCACCGGCTCCCTGGAGGATTGGTAAAACTTTAAGGGACCACCTCCTTCTGTGCTAACTTGAGCTGCAGCTTGCTTTCTGTGGGATTGTGACATACACTTGAGTTTCAGAACCACTGATGTATACTGCTTTGTTTTTCCTCACTCCAGTCTGCTGATTTCCCCAGAACTCTCTAAGCTGGTGTTTCTCAAACATGGGTGCACATTGGAAGCACTTGGGAGCTTTCAGTGTTGCGCCTCCATCTGTCTTCCAGACTTTGTTGAATGGATTTGAGGTTTGACCTGGGTGGAGAGAGCCAGGCTCTCCAGCTGATTAGAATGTGTAGCCAAGTTTAAGAACCGCAGCGCTTAGCCTTTAAGTGAGATCACAGGATTCAGTTTTCCTTCAGACATTGTCCTAGGTGTCCAGTCATCCCCCAAGTCATTCCGGCAGCTTATGGACCTTAAACCTGTCTTGACTAACGCCTGTCCCAGGTTCATGATCTCTCTGAGCTACTTGCTTTTAAGCTGCGAGTTCTGTTTATTCCTGTGCAGACTGCTGAGCTCCTACTTGGGTGCTCATCTGGAGCATGCATCATAATCACCGGTGAAATCTTAAAAATAATTGAAAATTTGAGCTCCACTTGAGGTCTGTTGACTCTCAGAATTGGGCATTGTTTAGAAGTTTGACAAGTGATTCTTGTCTCTCTTGTTACATTTTTATTCTTGTGATGGTTGATCTCATAATCTCTGGGTTCTCTGCCACCCTAGCATGCTTTCCTGTGGCCTGGCTCACTTGTGTTAAGTCAGTTCCCAGCCCTGGGTGGTCTCCTAATTAGGCTTTTCTGTCAGTTGTTTGCTGGGGAAATTACAGCACAGTGTTGATCGAGGTCACTGCAAGTCTGCTTTCCTTTGAGCCCGCACTGCCTTCTGTGAATCGATAAGTGATTCATTGCCCCTCTTCCTCTTATCCCTGGCCCCTTCCCCTCACAACTTTAACTTGAGTTTCTAGGAGTCCCAGGCTACCTTGCTTGGGCTGTTGCATATTTAACAGGTGGTTATTGGCTACTTTGTTGGCCTTGCAAATCCAGTAATAGCCATTATCACCCTGTACATCCAGGAAGCTTCCTGTGCTCTCAAATATTTAGGTGAAACAAAGTGGAAAGACTGCAAGTTAAATGGGTAATTAAGTGATGAATGATAAGTCTTTCTAGTTAAATGTACCACTTCAAAAAATTCCTGGAAAAAATGGAAGTATGTTGGCCAAAAAAGTGTGAAATTCATGCATTTTTTTTCACCATACCCATAGCCATGGGCTTTTTGAGGAGCCCTTGGGTGGTTTTTGGTGCATAGGATGGGGTGTGTGAAATGGCGTTGGTCTGTGGCAGGCAGTGTCATTCTGCTTGCTCTCTGGCCTTCCTCAAGGTGTCCAGGAGCCGGGAGGCTAGGGATATTGCCTGACTACACATAGAGAAGGGAATGCACATAGCAGCAGGAGGAAACACAAACTGCATTGTGATGGCTCATGCTTCAGTTTCTCTAAGCAACTTAGAAAATGGTAGTTCTGAAAGTAGGCCCTTGAAGTCCAATTCATGAAAGCAGAGGGTGGGAATGAAAATCTGGGTGAAAGGGATAGTATGAAGAAGAGGGACACTTAAGTTAGAAAATGCAAAGCTGTTGATTTCAGTTGGTTTAAATACTCTTGGTATACAATGATATATTGTGTGTAATGTAGGTGAGTATCTTAGTTCATGTAGTCCTTTTATTCTGATTTGACTTCAGTGGTTCTGTAACACATTTTCTTAAAGTTTCCCCTGAATTTGTACACTTCCCAATTAAAAAGTCATGAACAACTGTACCCATAATCCTGAGGGAGAATATATGGTTAGTTGAGCCTGCAAGTGGCACCTTCTGCCATCCTCTGGTAGCACATAGAAATTACAGTTAAAATTTTTAGTGAATTCCTGAAATGCAAAACTGTCATAGTTTGACCATACCTGAGACCTGTTGTGAAGAAGTTTATTGCAATTAATCTTGGAACTTCATTATATTAACACTAGTTTTACTATATCCAAGCATACACGCCCACAAATATTTGGGATCATTGCTTCAGGAATCTCTGTTGATGCATTTGCTGTGTTGGTATTTAGGTGATCTGGCTTCCTGACAGCTCTAAAGCCAGAGAATCATTGCATTAGGCTGGCCCCATTCCCCTGTGGTTATTGTGGGAATGAGAATATTTTTAATAAAGCTTTCCTAGGAACACGATGTAGTGAATGGAGAAGGCATTGGGCTAAGCGTCGGTAGCTCTGGTTTTATTTCGTCTGTGACTGCCTTGCAGTGTGAGCAAGTCGGGTAGCCTCTCTTGCTCTGTTTGCTCATCTATACAGAGGGAGGCGGTTAGACTCACTGTTCAAATCTGTTCTGCTCTGATTCTCTGATCTTCTGTATGTTGTCACATCTTTTCTGCCCTTACCAGACTCTCTAAGTGTGTCTCCTCTTTGGGGATTCTGTAATTCCATATGTCTTAGTCCCTAGAATTTAACTCTCTTCATTTTAGTTTGCCAGGTATGTTCAGTGTTGAAGACAGCATTTCTCCTGAGATGCTGCTAACACATGATGCATTTCCTCTAGCCGTACAATGGTTCATGCTCAAAATTTTAGGTTCTCTAAAGCAAATTAGTGGCATAATTTATCAATGTAAGCTGTAAATTTGGAGAATTAAATAAGCATCTTATTTTAAGAAAATTTATCTAAGTGGTCAGAAGAAGAAAGAGTAATGAGATTAATAGAAATCTACCAAAGGTAATTGATGCTCTGAGAGATATAACAAGATGTGGGATAGGAATTGGTTGTAAGAATGTAGCTGTTTACTGGACAGTGACCATAAGTAATGAAAGAGATTAGTAGTTGGTGTTTTGAGTTTTCTGTGCTCAACCTCATGTTATTTTGGCTTACTTGTCTTCATTAAGGACTTTTAGTAAAGCAGAGAGTCCTTAAAATTAACACAAGAATTATTTTTCACTGTAATAGACTTAGTTGACACTAATGCTCAGGCAATATCTAGTGAAGATACAGCTATCAATCCAGTTTCTTGACAACTGATAAGATTTATTTATTTACTGATCTTTGGAGATTAGCTTGTGGAATGGGGCTAAGAAGGTACTTCTTGATGTTTTTGGCTTTGCTGTATTTTAAAAAATATTATGATTTTTAATCGAGTAGTGTTTGCAGATGTGAACTTTAGAAAATGGGCTAGACCCTGGAACTCGTATTATGATGCAGAAAAAAATCAGGTTTTCGTGCAGTGGTGTGCTGCTTTTTCTGAACTCTGTATTCTGGATTTGATTCTTTAGCATGTGAGATTTGCAGTACTCTGTAAGTTTGATTCTTTAGCATGTGAGATTTGCAGTACTCTGTAAGTTTGATTCTTTAGCTTGTGAGATTTGCAGTACTCTAAGTTTGATTTAACACAGGTGATGTTTTCAAGAAAAGAATATGGGGAAGTAACCAAAGAGTGACTGTGGTGGCCAGGGGAGAAATATGACTCCTACTATTGTCTCTGTGACTATTGATAATAATTGGGGGTGGGAACTTAAGTACCCCAAGAAATCTGAGTATTTCAGATGTGAAATAAGGAGGAATTTTTTTTTTTATGTCATTGTTGTAACCTAGTCACATTTATACAAGGTGGTCACTTCCAGGGGTGGTAGTGTCTGTGGGTTTTTTTTTTTTCAGTGTAGTCCTAAATTTATTTGTGGTATGTTTCTGATTGTCAGAGAGGGGTTTTTTTCAGAGTGAGGTTCAGTTCTGCCTTGACTTCTCCCTAGATGTTGGAGATGATGCAGAAAGAACAAGATAGTGTGTGACCAAGCCCCTCTGTATGATGGAAGTCAGTGTTGATTTTATATACAAACCACCAGATGACAACAGAAAAAGTCTTCGCATAGAATATAATCTGTGGTTTCTACAACTCCTTTGTTTCTTCTGTGACACACTACTTTACAAAGTATTTATGCAATAGGTAAAATTTTGGTTAAGAGCAAGGTGAGTTTATAATACTTGACGATGCAATATCACAAGTAGGAAAGAGAATGGTGGGGAAAGTTCAGTCACCTAGATAGAGTTGGCATTTATGCTGTATTGTGTGGGCTGTACCCAAAGAAACAGGGACATAACATGATTTTGTATTTGTTTAAATGATTATTTATTTGAAAGTCAGTTAAACAGAGAGAGGCAGAGAGGCAGAGAGGCAGAGAGAGAGAGAGAGAGAGAGAGAGAGATACCTACCTGCCATTCGCTGCTGGTTTACTCCCCAACTGGCTGCAACAGATGGAGCTGTGCTGATCTGAAGCCAGGAGCCAGGATCTTTGTCCAGGTCTCCCACATGGGTGCGGGGGCCCAAGGACTTGGGCCATCCTCCACTGCCTTCTGAGGTCTGCCATCCTCCACAGCAGAGAACTGGATCAGAAGTGGAGCAGCTTTGACTTGAACTAGCACCCATATGGAATGCCGGCACTGCAGGCAGTGGCATTACCGCTACGCCACAGTGCAGGCCCTGATTTATATTGTATAGTTACGCTTTTACTTCTGATGTAAATTGTTAGTACTCTTAAATTTGAGAGGCAGGGAGAGACAGCTTGTGCTCCAATCTACTGGTTCAGTCTTTGGATACCTGCTGTGGTTGGACCAAGACTGAAACCAGCCACCAGGAACTTGATCTGGGTCTCGTATGTGAGTGGCAGGGACCCAATTGAGGCATCATTGCTACTTCTAAGATTTGGATTAGCAGAAGCTGGACTCCAGAGCCAGAGCTGAGCATTGAGCCCCAGTACTCTAATAGGGACACAGGTGTCTTAACTGGAAGGGCAAATGCCTGCCCCTGATTTTTTTTTTTTTTTCCGCTTTCATCAAGCCCTTACTGTGATGGTTTGGAGAACATAAAGGAAAGCATGGGCTTGACCTAAAGCATTTTATGTAACATCTTTAAATGGAAGAGGTGCATGAGTTTACAAACATAGACTGTATGTATATATATGCTAGGCAAAGGTATTTTTTACTTTATGTGGAATTTCAGTTTTTGCTTTGTAGGTATACTATAAGTGTGTTACCATAGTTCTTTCAAAGCCTTTTTCTTAGCAAAGAATCTTGGTTGCAAGCTAGAAACTTAGTCTGAACTACTTTAGAGAAAAAGGGTTTTTCTGGAAGGGTCCTGGGGTATCACAGTGTAATGAGAAAAATACCTTGAAATGTGGGCAGGTTTAGGTTTCTGCTCTGCTTCAGGAGTCACTGGAGCCAAGTGCTGAAAACCTCAGGTGCTGTCCTTTTAGTCATCATTTCTCAGTTTGCTCCTCTTTCTGTCCTGGCATCATTTTTGGCTCACTGCAAATTGCTTTGTTACTGAAACCCAGATGTCACCAATACTTGCATTCCTATAGTTTCAGACTCTGGAATAAAGATGGACTTAAAGCTATGATTTTGAGTCTCAAATTGATGAAAAAATAAGATTTGTATTTTAAAATCATCTTTTGGGGAGGATGTGCTTTTTTGGTTTGTTTTGCACAGTGGAGAATGGGTTGAAAGAAATGAGAATGTAGATGAGTTAGGCTGTAGCAGCTGGGCAAGGGTGGTGTGGTTCTTGGGCTGGAGGAAGATGGATGCCGTAGAGGTTAGAGAGGAAGAAGATGGTCAGAATTTGGTCATAGGTTGCAGATGTAGGTGAGTGAGAAAATAAGGGTGATTTCTGGTTTCTGACTTGCATGACTGGTTGGGTAGTAAGTTTTTCACTGTGATTGGACCACCACAGCGTGGGCAGTGTGATCCTGATTTTGGTTTTGAGTGCATTAGTGTGAGGTCCCTATAGAAGCAACCAGGCAGAGCTTTTAAGAGGCTGTTTGGATGGATGTTTTTTACAGTCACAGGAAGGGTAGGGGCTTTGGGTACAAGTGCTTGTGGATAATATACACTGTTTAAGAGGCTGGACTTGGTATAAAATAAAACTGACTCAGCCTCTTGCTAGCTGTGTTTTCTTGAGTTGGCTACTTAATCTTCGAGCTTTATTTTCCTCATCCCTGAAGAATTGTGTAGTAGTTGAACCTTCTTCATACAGGTATTGTGAGGATCAATTGATAACAGGTGAGGTATTTTGCGCCTTATCAAGTACATAGTATGCAGTTAGCACTTGTGAGGTGGTGTTACTGTTTACACGTTGGTGGCTAGAAATCCACAAAATGTCTTCTCAGTATTAGGGAATAATGAGTCACTGTATTGGAGATGGAGAATGTGAATGCTTCATATAAGGAGAGAACTATTATAGGAATATTAATCTGATTATGGTTTACTGGAAGAATTCTAGAGGGGAGAGTTAAGGGCATATATTAGGAAATGATTGATAACATAGCGATAACAAATGTATGACCGGGGCTGGTGCTGTGGTGGAGTGGGCTAAGCCTCCGCCTTCAGTGCTGGTATGCCACATGGGCGACGGTTGAGTCCCAGCTGCTCCACTTCCAATCCAGCTCTCTGCTGTGTCCTGGGAAAGCAGTAGAAGATGGCCCCAGTGCTTGGGCCCCTGCACCCACGTAGGAGATTTGGCAGAAGCTCCTGGCTTCTGCTGTTGCTACCATCTGGGGAGTGAACAAGCAGATGGAAGACCTCTCTCTCTCTCTCTCTCTCTCCCCCTCCCTTTTCCCCTCCCTCCCTCCCTCCCTCCCTCCCTCTGTAACTCTGCCTTTCAAATAAATAAATAAATCTTAAAAAAATAAATTGAACAGTAAAGAAAAAAATGACCTGAGGTAGTGTTGGAATAGAAAAACTGGAATGATCAAAAAATATTGCTGCAGAGAGGTGAATGAGATGAGTACTAAAAAGACCATTGGATTCATTGATTAGATGGGAAGTGATCTTTTCCAGTCTTCTGATTTCACTAAAATTCTAGGAGTGAGATACAAGATGAATTAGAATTATTAAATGAGTAGACAGGCATTTGAAATAGTGACAAAATGATTTTAGTATGTCTTGAATTTTTTTACCCCAAATTTGAAAGTTGTTGTCAAGGCTGAAAAAAATGTAGGCCATTGTCATTGGCAAAATGGAAGTAATCATCACAATTTTCTGAAGTTAATGTTCCAGCTTTGTATGTTCTAACTACTGGAGGCTTCCAGCGACATTGCCAACACAGCTCATATGGAGACTGCCCATCTTACTCTCCTATAAGCACAGAAATTGCTGACAAAATATAGCAACAATAGCCCAAAACATTTGCGAGCTTGAAAGACCATGAAATGCCTTGTGCCAGAGGTGAAAACTGACAGCTGGGAGGGTACAAGTGCCACAGGCTTGGTCTGGAGGATCTCTTGAAGGAGCAGAGGTGGTGTGAGGCCTGCATACAGTAGGAGGGTGGAGTGGAGGTCCTCCAGCACAAAATCATGATAGGCTGTTACATCTGTGAGAGAAGGCTGAGAACAACTTGACTGCTAGTCTGAGAAAGTGCAGAGAACCTTGTGCTTCAGGGCTGGTGATAATTGGGATTAATAATAAACAGTAAACTAACAAGACATCTAAATTCCAAGGCTGCAGCTCACAATGGGAGTGAGTTCAAATCCACAGTTTCTTAAAATCTAACCGTCAAGCTGAGAAATTAGCACAGAACCTAGTCCACAACAATGGACACTAATAGAGCCCTTAGAAGGAACTGTGATGCTGTCCTGCAGAGCCAATTCATTGGTGTCTACTGAAGAAACAGCTCGTGCCAAAGATGAGCTTACAATACACAGCTGTCCAGCCACACAATGAAATGAATTACTATGAAAGAGAGCAGATTATCAATAAGATAATTAGTACTTCAGTAGGTAGATGATAGGACATATGAAAGAGATTATTTATTTAAAATGATTGGAGATAAGAGGTAAGACCCCAGTGAAAGATTGCAGATTGCAGATGAGAAAAAGAACACAGAAAAGAACCAAATTGAATTCTTAGAAATGGAAATTATAGTCATTAAATTTTAAAAAGTAACCTCAATGGGCAGGTTAAATAGTTGTAGATATAATTGAAGAGAAAGCTATTGATTTTAAAGGAGATTGGATCAAACTGCTTAGAATACAGTACTGAGGAATAAAGAATGGAAAATGAGAAGTTAAAACTCATGAACTTGAGAATGAGAGGTTCAGTATTGCCTTCTGTGAATTTCCAGAAATAGGGAGTAGGGGAGGAACTATTAGAAGATAAATGGGCCGGCGCCGCGGCTCACTAGGCTAATCCTCTGCCTTGCGGCACCGGTACAGCGGGTTCTAGTCCTGGTCGGGGCGCAGGATTCTGACCCGGTTGCCCCTCTTCCAGGCCAGCTCTCTGCTGTGGCCCAGGAGTGCAGTGGAGGATGGCCCAAGTGCTTGGGCCCTGCACCCCATGGGAGACCAGGATAAGCACCTGGCTCCTGCCATCAGATCAGCGCAGTACGCCGGCCGCGGCAGCCATTGGAGGGTGAACCAACGGCAAAAGGAAGGCCTTTCTCTTTGTCTCTCTCTCTCACTGTCCACTCTGCCTGTCAAAAAAAAAAAAAAAAAGATAAATGGTTGAGAAATCTTTCATTTTCATTGCAAGGCCCGAGTTCTTAGGGTCCAGAAGCATAGTGAAATCAAGCTGGATTAAAACAAATTCAAGCCTAGACACAGCATAGGTGGAACACTAGGAAACAAGCACCTGAGGACAGTGGATTGTCTGCATTGGCAGGTGACTCTAGGAAATGACAGTGTATTTTATTCTTGTAATTTGGTGATGGTAGATTCTAACTGTTGTTGCTACAAAAAGTTTGTGAACTACTGGGCATTGTAATTGACTTTAGCCATTCTGCAGTGTATATTTATTTCAAAACAACATAGTATACATGATAAGTGTGGTTTTTGTCAATTAAGGAGAGTATAGGTAATTCAGTTTGCTTTAGCGAGTAAGATGTGTAAGGCAGTAAAGGCATAATGCTAATAAAATTGTTTGTTACTTCATGGAGCTTACATTTGATTAGGGCAGAAGTGCACTGATACTAAGATACTGCAGTGCAGTTCACCGTGGCTGGTGGAGGGGTTGAGGTGAGGCGGAAGCTTTAAGCCACAGAGAGTCTGAGAGGTCAGCTTTTGGGACATGAATAGGGGTAGAAGTAGCAGGCCCTGCTTGAGGTGCGGCGATTCGGAGAACAGAGATGTAAGAGGAAGAAAGACTGAGCCAGAGGACTTGAACTTGGTGCTTATAGAATAATAGGATTCTTGCTGAACAGGTGCCAAACATCAAGACCTCCATGGTTAGGCAGTGAATTTCAAGTTACATTCTGAACTGGGGTTTTGCTGCCATGGATAGGGGAAGACAAAACTTGGGTCTTCTTGGCTTTCAGCTACTTTAAATGCCAAAAGGATAAGGTATTTTTAGCAACAATTCAAAGAAGCATATACATGGAAAAAAGTACATGGTTAAGATAACCTTAGTGCTTGAGAGTTAAGGACAGTTGAGAATGCAGTCATTTTCGTTGATGAGGTAACTTGATATTTAGTTGGCTGATGGTTGCTCACCAACAACTCCTTAACTTTGAAAGTTACTTATATCTAATGTGGAGGATTACAGTTCGTCAAAAATTGTCTACATTTCTAACTGCTGTTTTCTGTGCAACCGAAAGCATGAAACAAGTTGTAAAATGCCTCTAATGTAGATCAATTCTTCACAGCAAATAAAAAATTTAGCATTTATTAGCTGTGACTAAAACTTAGGAAAAAATTCACAAGTACTTGGCCTTCAAAGTTTTTGTTTCTTGGATGAATAAACTGAGTTTCATTTTAGATACCCTTGGCAACAAAAGAGATTTTTAAAAAACAATGCCAACCTCATTTGGCATGTGAATAAATTATCCCAAATTGTGGGGAGCAACTCGGACTATACTGTTACTGGAATTAAGACTTATTCTATGCATCTGCTCTCCCACAATATGGCGCTGAGAAGGGAGAAACAGCTTCTACACAGCTGCCTCCAGTTCAACCAATAAACAGCAGGACCTGCTCCTGATTGGAGGAGGGCAGCGTACTCGGCGTGTGGGTAGCAGAGTTGGGATTGGCGGAAGAGGACTATAAAGGAGGAGAGAGACAACATGCACCAGGAACATCTGAAGGAACACCTGAGTAGCCCCCGAGAGAGCCGGCCGGCGGTGTGCCGCTCCCCCGCGGAAGTGGGGAAAAGTGGCAGGGGGAACCGCCCTTCCACGAAGGTGGAAGGGACGGTAGCCAACCCGGGAAGAACCAGCAGCAAACCCGGGGAGGGCCGAGCAGACGAAAGAACAGCGCAGGGTCCTGTGTCGTTCCTCCACGAAGAGGGGGAGCGACACAAATCAGTTAGTGAGGACACATTGGGCGACCTAACCTGCTCTGTGATTTTGCTTTTATGGTATAGGCAGGGTTGGCTTGAGTCCTCTGTCTCTTGTGTTCCAGTCAACACCAGGTGATCCTGGCCAAAATGAAGAGGATCTGAATCTTTCTGGCTGCTTTTTTAGTGGATCATATAGCATGTATGAGGACTACAGTACTGTGTAGGTTTTAGGAAGGGTGCTGTAGAGTGGCTCCAGTTGACATGAAAAGTGTTCAGCATATATGAGAGGTCTTGGAGATGTTCATGGAAAATGTATATTATGAAAAAACTGCATGGATTTCTCATTTTCTTTGTATGAAAGAGCTCATCTTTTTTTTTTTTTTTATTGACAGGCAGAGTGGACAGTGAGAGAGAGAGACAGAGAGAAAGGTCTTCCTTTACCGTTGGTTCACCCCCCAAATGGCCGCTGCGGCCAGCGCACCGCGCTGATCCGATGGCAGGAGCCAGGTGCTTTTCCTGGTCTCCCATGTGGGTGCAGGGCCCAAGCACTTGGGCCATCCTCCACTGCACTCCCGGGCCACAGCAGAGAGCTGGCCTGGAAGAGGGGCAACCGGGACAGAATCCAGCACCCCGACTGGGACTAGAACCCGGGGTGCCGGCGCCGCAAGGCGGAGGATTAGCCTTGTGAGCCACGGCACCGGCCAAGAGCTCATCTTTTAAACTTGATTTTTCATGAACTTTTGAAGTGCCCTCTGTACAAGTGGAAAAGGATCTGGAGCCAGAACACTGAGATGGTAATTGCCTCTTGGTGAGTAGGATTGTGGGTCTTTCCTTTTATTTGTCTCTGTTTTCTGATCTTCTTTGAGCATCTGTTGCTTTTTACAGAAGAAATGATGTAAAATCTCAGAAAAACAAAGTAATGGGGATGTAACATTAGGTAAACAGCAAGTAAGAAATTACTTGGCTTTTTATAGTGTAATGAGTATGGTTGAAGGAGTAGGGCAGCCTGCTTGACACAGTTATCTCTGTGTTGTAGAGGGGGAGGAATATTTTCTTTTCTTTTTCAATAGTCTGCTTCAAACAGCAAGCATTTGTAACCTTTTTAAATTATGAAAGCAATTAAAATTGAGTACAATGTGGTGTTAGTGGATTTTAGGAGGAATGGGGAATTAAAGAGTTAATTGGTTCATCCTGAGCGCATGTGAGTGGACATTGGATTTCAGTGCCTGTTTTCTATTTGAGCTTAAATTAAATTCTGTTTGAACTTAAATTATTGTTTGGGGCCTTATTTTGTTCATGTATTTGAAAAAGGCATGGCATGCCGTTTCTTAAGTTACAGGCTCATTGTAAGAACAAAAAATTCCTTTGAAAGATGAATTGATAAACATATTTGTACCATTGATTTCTGGTTAGTGCTGTTTAATCTTTATGATTCTACTGTAAGATTCTTCCAATAACAACTCTGATATGGAATCTATGTAGCACATTGACTTTTTTTTATGGTGGTATGCACAATAATATTTGAAGCATGTGGTTGTAAGTGAAAATTTGTGAATTTAAATATCCATGAATTTAGTATGTAGAGTATTTGAGTTTTTTAAATGTACAAATGTAAATTAGAGCATTTTTTGTGAATGCTGTAGTGTAGTAGGCAACTACTGGGTGGCACCTGACTCGCTACAATATACCAGTTTCTGAGAGTGCACTGACACATATCGGGGACCCACTGGCCATCTCTCTGCCCATCATGACCTGCCTTGTTTCTGTGGAGCTCTAGAAATCCCTATAGCCTGGAGCTGGTCTGGTTCATGTCTATACTGAGGTTTGGATGTTAGGTTTTTACTCCAGTTTGTTTTCCAGTGAATTCCCTCTTTATGCTTAAACTGTCCAGAGTTTCTGCTCTTTAAGCAAATAGTATTCAGACCTTTTGAAAATGGGTGGGGAGGGCACTAATAAGCATTGCCAACAATTTTGAATGACCATAAAATTACAGCAGTTCTAAAAGTAAAGGTAAGTAGAAAAATGCTGATTTGTTTTCACAGCAACTTCTTTCTTTAACATATGTAAACTTCATGCATTTCATAAGTACAAATTTAGTAACATAATGATTCTTCCCTCCACCCTCCCTCCCTCCCAAATTCCCACCCCTCTTCAAGAGTATTATTCATTTCAACAGATGAAATTAGTCTTCAAGTGTTAGGGGTTTTGTTTGCATCTGGAAAATTCCATGTCCTAACCTTGCTTAGATGGTTCCATGCTTCATCTTCCTTATTAATTTCTAAATGTTAGCTTTGTTCAGTGACCATATTCCCCTGGGTCTGTCCTCTGCCCATTCTTCTCTGCTTTGTTGACTATGTTAGAGTGGCCTTTCTTCTTTCCACACCTCTGTCTAGGTTTCTGCAATGTCTTCTCTGGGGTCATAGGAACAGCCTTTTCCTTTCCATGGGTAGAAGCTGGTTTGGTCCATACTTAGGATGTGAGCAGTGTTGATGATGAAGACGTCTAAAAAGAATGCTGGATTAAAATGGGCATTCCTTTGTTCTTTAGATTGTTCAGATTTTGTGAGCAGAGGCTGCCAAAGTATCTTTTCATTACAGGATCTTGGTTTTAGCAGTTATTTTATTATGTATTTATTTATGGAAAATGACATGAGTTGGTTAAATTCTTACCATAGCAAAAGGCAGTAGTAAAAGTGTGTACTTTCCAGATTCTCAAATCCACAGTTGCCTTTATTTAAGGCTGCCACTGTTCCAGTCTCGGAAATGTTGGTGATTCTATGTGTATTCCCTCCAGTCCTTTGTCTTATACACCTGGTAGTGTACTAGAGGGGCTAACTGGAGCACACTTAACCTGTTTTGACTTACTGTATCTTAGACGTTACTTCATATTAGCACATACTGATACCTTGTTAACCTATGTACAGGGGCTGGCACTGTAGCATAGTGGGAAAAGCTGCTGCCTGCAGTGCCGGCAACCCATATGGGTGTCGTTTCGAGTCCCGGCTGCTCCACTTCTGATCCAGCTCTCTGCTATGGCCTGGAAAAGCAGGAGAAGATGGTCCAGTGCTTGGGTCCCTGCACCTGCGTGCGAGATCCAGAAGAAGCTGCCGGCTTCTGCCGTTGCTACCATCTGGGGAGTGAATGAGCAGATGGAAGACTTATTCTCTCTTTCTCTCTCTCTCTCTCTCTCTCTGCCTCTGCCTCTCTCTGCCTTTCAAGTAAATAAATAAATCTTAAAAACCCTATGCACATAGAAACTGTGGTTTAAGTCAGGTTTTAAGTCATGTACTGTAGTGTGGTGTCATGAGTCTTAGAGCTGAATTCAGATTCTGACTCTGCCATTCATGAACTGTGTGACCTTGAGCAAGTTATGTAATCTGTGTGTGTTTCAGGTGCTCATTTATAAGACAAAGTTACTCTCTTTCATAAGGTTTTTCTAAGGATTAGAAGACATAATGTATGTAGAACACTTAGCACTGTGTCTTGCTTAATAAATCATAACCATTATTGTAGTCATTAATTGATCAGATCAGATGAACCCCTAATATATTTCTCCTTCCTCATCTAAAATAGAATACACAGGAGTCATTCTTTGTTACTTGTTTCATGACCTTTTAACTGTGTTGGTTGTCCTTTTCTTCTAGTCTTTTGTTGATAGTCTCTTCCTCTAGCCTTCTGGCACTTTCTCCAACAAATGTTGGATATTTCTTTGACTTTTTGGAGTGTTTTGGGCTTGTTGGTGACTTTACTGACCTACTGTTTCAGCCCTGCCATTGCATTAGGTGGTTTAGTTAAAAAACAAAGCAGAGAAGGAATAGTTCTGTTGATGAGGCTCTAGAGTAAATTTAGTATTGGCATTCAAATTTATTCAAGTCACTAGACAGTATGATTCTTTCTGTGATTGGGAGTTCAGCTGGGATAGAATAGAGATTTTGACATAGATGCCATCTAGCACCAAGTGAAAAATGTGGGGCTGAGATGCCACAGAAGCCCTTCGACAGTGTAGGCCTCTTTGGCGTAGCCCCTGAGACAGATCCACAGGGGCCAGTCATGAAGTGGGGTGGAGAATCAGCAGCCCATTGTTGAATACAAATTGGTGTGATAAGTCAGGCTTTGGGGCCTCCCAGGAAATGGTAAGCATAGTATAGTATGTGTGTGTATGTGTGAAAAACAGAAATTTGTGGTGTATGAAACACAAGAGCTACCTCCCTAGCTGCTTGGGTGTTGTTAATCAGAGTGCAAGCAGTCTAGCCATGGGCAGCCCCCCACCTTTCTTCAGAGAAGGGTCTTCACAGGGGAGGGATGGGTCTTTCTTGACAGGGGTCTGCCAGGTGTTGTGCTTGAAGGAGATGAGACCGCTGCTCCCAGAATGGTTTGTGGAGGACCCTGTAGTGGCTGAGTGCCTGTGAGAATGTCTGGATTTGATTGTCATCAGTGTGATCTATCCACACCCACCAGCTGGTGGCTTAGATTTTAGAGGTGATTTTGAATCCTGTGGAGTGTGTTCTCTGGCATCTTGGCCTGATGGGTTTTCACTACTTGGATGACCTATCTATGTGTGTTTGATAGTATTTTTGTCCATTTTGAGTTTCTGTCATTGTCTGCTGCAGTGATGGAGAAGGGTCTGTTACCCACTCCCAAAGGCATCTAGTGTTAGTCTGTTAGTCTGTTGACTGCCGATTCTAATGCCCTTTCTGCCATTCAGTTGCAGTCAGTGGAGGAAATGTAGCACTTGAAACACATTTGCAGTGTCCTGTTGGAGGATTTCAATTTGATTGTTCTGGTTTTTTGTTCATATTGAAAATCTGTTTTCTTCTTCTGTTTGTTCAAGGTTAGCCCACTCTTCATCCTTTGTTTTTGCCTATGCGTTTCTTAAAATTTGAACATTTAAAGAGATGCCCTGGTACCAAGACAAGCTGTCTTTTCTGAGTGAGAAAGAACAAGTTCGATTTTGCCTAATAGAATTGCCCAGAAGTGGTGGAAGATGCCCACAGATGCCCACATGGGCTTCAGAAACTCCAGCCTCGTGCTCACAGCCACTCTTCTCCCTCCCAACACAGGCACTCCAGTAATTAGGCCTATGAGAGACTCCAGTTTCCAGACATCTTTGCTCTTCTCTGAAGTTAGATTTTTTTGCTATTTCTCCTGTCCTTTGTTTACAAGTTTTCTTTTTATATACACCTTGGACTCTGGAGAAAGCTACAAGTAGAGTGCATTTATTTTTTGAATAAGAACTCATGTTATTATAAATTGCTATTTAGCATTAGCCTTATTTTACATTGATTTCAACCCCTCCAAATCCCTAAAAATAGGGCTAAAATCCCTAAAAATAGGTGAAACATTCAGACTGATTTTTGTTCTTTACAAATAAGTAAAGATTTCTGAATCAAAGTATGATCTTTGAGATTTTAGCCAAAGAACTTCTGTATTTTAAGCAGTTGTTCTTGTTCTGTTTTAGTAATATTAAATATGGCCAGAAAAAGTCCCACTTGAGGTATGGGGCTTGTCATTTTTCTTAAAAAAAAACAAAAACAAAAACAAAAACAAACAAAAACTGTCATCTGTCTTACACTGCTTCTAGAATGAAAGCAAATTGAGGCCAGCATTGTGGCATAGCAGGTAAAAAGTACTACCTATGGTTCCAGTCCTGGCTGCTCCACTTCCCATCCAGCTCCCTGCTAACTGAGAAAGCAGCAGAAGATGGCTCAAGTACTTGGACCCCTGTACCCATGTAGGAGACCCAGAAGAAGCTCCTGGCTCCAGGATTTTTATCAGAAAGCAAGCAAGCCTTATACTGTTTATCCAAAAAAGTTGAAGGTAGTTATTTTTGTTGGAACTTAAGAATTAGAGAAGCTAGTACATTGATACTGTCAGGGAAAGTGTGTTTTTTTTAAAAAAAAGGAAGACCAAGCAGTCTTAATTTAAACTTTGTACTCTATAAAAATTGAATGTTGCCCATAGACTTTGACAGAGACAAGCACAAAGCTCTTGAAGTTGGTGTATTTTTTTCCGAAATTTAACTCTTCATAATATAGCATAGTATTTCATGATATCTCTTAGTTCTAATTTTTTTTTTTTTTTTTTTTTTTTTTTTTTTTTTTTTTTGACAGGCAGAGTGGACAGTGAGAGAGAGAGACAGAGAGAAAGGTCTTCCTTTGCCGCTGGTTCACCCTCCAATGGCCGCCGCTGCAGCCGGCGCACCGCGCTGATCCTGGCAGGAGCCAGGAGCTAGGTGCTTTTCCTGGTCTCCCATGGGGTGCAGGGCCCAAGCACCTGGGCCATCCTCCACTGCACTCCCTGGCCATAGCAGAGAGCTGGCCTGGAAGAGGGGCAACCGGGACAGAATCCGGCACCCCGACCGGGACTAGAACCCGGTGTGCCGGCGCCGCAAGGTGGAGGATTAGCCTATTGAGCCACGGCGCCGGCTTAGTTCTAAAATTTTAAGATATTTCAGAGCTTATCTACTGAAGGCTCTTGAAATGAAAACTAATAAGTGTATTAATTGTATGTGAAAGAAAATATCTTTCTAGAACCCCCAAAGACTTTAAAAAACTTGGAGGCAAGATGGTACTATGGAATTTTTTGTCAAATTGTTTCGAAGCCTCAAAATCAAAGTAAAAGGAATTAGAAAGTCATCTTTGATTTTCTTGGGTCATTTAATTTGAGCTGATTTCTTCAGAGCATGTATGTTTCTTCCAGTGCAGTACTAAGGACACAGTTGTGGGTGGTCAGCCTTTGAGCCGTGTTCTTTGGCCTGTCCTGCTACCGCTGGCTGTGGGGGCTGAGCCGAGGAACATGAGAAGGTATCAGAACCTGTCTTGACGTCCTGAGAGTAACTCAAGGCACACAACTGATTGATGCTGAATCAGTGTGATGATAGACTGGCAGGCTACATGAATGACAAACCATGCTTCTTTTCTAAATAGTTAAAGATGTTGTAAGGATCTTAAAATAACTGGGGTTACTTTCCAAAGAAACATTCTTCATAAGACAAAGGGAAAGTTACTTTAAATTTATTAGTGGGAATGTAGGTTTTTTTTTTAATTCTTTGAGTATTTTATACACACATTTGCAGAACTCAAAGGCTGAACTGTGTAGGAAAATGTGCTTGGAAGTCTTGCATACATCCTTGCCCCTCCAGCCCACTTGTCTCTTCCCCTTACAGGTTACCATTTTTATTAGCTTGCTTCTTTTAAGAATTGTTTTGTTGGGGTACAATTCATATAGCATAGAATTATCCGTCCTGAGGTGAATAATGAAGTGACATTTGATATGGTCACAATGTTGTGCTCTCACTACCTCTGTCTAGTTCCAGAATACACTCATCACCCCCATAGGAAACCCCATACCCATTAAGTAGTCATTCCTCATTCTTCCCTCCCTTCAGTCCTTGAGAACCCTTAATCTATTGTGTTTGTATAGCTTTGCCTATTCTGAGATTGCACAGAAATGGAACAATACAGGACCTTTGGTGTCTAGCTTCTTCGTCCTGGCGTCTTGATTCGTGTTGTAGCATGTGTCAGTACTTCCTCATTTTTGTGGTTGAGTAGTATTCCATTATGGTGAGTTTGCCACAGTTTATCTCTTGAGTCCTACATTGATGGGCATTTGCATTGTTTCCACCCTTTGGTGGTTTTGAGTCGTGCTTCCATGAACGTTCATGTTAATGTATTTGAGTTTCTGATTCAAATGCTTTTGGGTAAATACTTAAGAGCAAAATTGTTGGATTTTATAGTACTTTTTAGTTTAAATTTTGGAGTAATGGCCAAACTGCTTTCCAGAGTGGCCGAACCATTTTATATTCCCATTGTCAATATGTGAGAATTCCAGTGTCTTTGTATTGTTGCAAACATTGATGTTATTTCTTCTTTTATTGTAGTTAACCTAATAGATGTGAAATGTAATATCATTCTGGTTTTGATTTTTACCTAATTCAAAAAATATTTGAGAGAAAGATACCAATCTGCTAATTCATTTCCCCAAATGCCTGGAAACTAGGAACTCAATCCAGGTCTCCTACATAGGTGGCAGGTACCCAACTATTTAAGCCATCTCCTGCCTCCCAGGATGCACGATAGCAGGAAGCTAAAATGGGGGAGCATAGCCGGTACTGAAACCCATCACTGGCTGGGTCGTGGCTCACTTGGCTAATCCTCCGACTGCGGTGCCGGCACCCCGGGTTCTAGTCCTGGTTGGGGCGCTGGGTACTAGTCCTGGTTGCTCCTCTTCCAGTCCAGCTCTCTGCTGTGGCCCAGGAGGGCAGCAGAGGATGGCCCAAGTGCTTGGGTCCCTGCAGCCACATGGGAGACCAGGAAGAAGTACCCGGCTCCTGGCTCCGGATCAGCGTAGCACCGGCCGTAGCGGCCATTAGGGGAGTGAACCAATGGAAGGAAGACCTTTCTGTCTCTCCCACCGTCTATAACTCTGTCTCTCTCTCTTTCACTGTCTAACTCTGCCTGGCAAAAACAAAAAAACCATCACTCCCATATGGGATGAGGGTATAATGAGTGGCTTCTCAACTGATATTCCAAATGTATGCCCCATCTTTCCCTCTAATATTTAGTGATGATAATCTTTCCATATGGTTGCTGGCCATTTGAATATCAACTTTAAAGAAATGCCTGTTCAAGTCATTTGCCTATTTGTATTGCGTTGTCTTTGTTGTGGAGTTGTAGCAGTTTTTTATACAGTCTGGGCACTAAACCATTATCAGGTGCATGATTTTAAAAATAGTTTCTCCCATTCTGTTTCTTGTTTATTCATGTATTCTTTTTGTCAATACACATATTTTAATTTTCCCTAGTCTTATATAAATGGTAGCATTTCAAGCACAAAGTTTTCTGTGCCTGTCCCCCCCCCCCTTAACAATATAGTATGGAAATCTCTCCAATTTGTACATAGGGAATGCCTCCGGTCATATCCTGTTGTATGGATATACCATGGTTTATTGAGCCCAGTTGCATGGGTTATGTCCAGTATTTTGCTATTCCAGCAGCTGGTGCTGCTGTATATGTGCTACAGATTTCTAAATGTGGGATTGCTATAGCAAAGCTGTGTATGTAGCCCATTAAACAGTGTCCTTAAGAAAGCCTCATTCCTACCTGACTTTTATTCTATACTTCTTCCATTACATTTTTTTTAAAGATTTATTTATTTGAAAAGCAGAGTTACGAGAGGTCTTCTACCCACTGGTTCACTCCCCAGATGGCCGCAATGGATGTAGCTTGTGCCGATCCAGAGCCATGAGCTTCTTCCGGGTCTCCCATGTGGGTTCAGGGGCCCGAGGACTTGGGCCATCTTCTGCTGCTTTCTCAGGCCATAGCAGAGAGCTGGATTGGAAGTAGAGCAGCCAGAATTCGAACTGGCACCCACATGGGATTCCAGCACTGCAGGCAGTGGCTTTACCTGATACACCACAGTGCTGGCCCCAAGATGGCTTCTTGTTAGTAGCACCTGTGGTGCATTTAAAGCACGAGTACGTACACAAAACTTCATGCGTATTTTCAGAACTGTATATTTCTGGTCAAATGAAAAAAATAAGAAACTGGCTTTTGCTCTGCTGGATGACCTTGAACAAATTGTTTACTTGTTCTGTCACGTACTTCTGGCTATAAAACTGAGATGAGGGTGATAGTCCTGATACAACCAAATCATTTTGATATTGTAGGGAATTAATGAACTGGTTGTAAAATATTTTGTTCTGCTTAGATTACCTAAATAGATGATGTTACCATTAATATTATATATTATCTTCAACACAGTGGACTAGCTAATGATGCCATTGTATTAGCTAATATTTGATTTCTTTTAATTAAAATTACATGTGTTATTGGTATGCATGTTGCAATCTTGTCCTCCTGCAAATGGCAACTGAGTATTAACACAAAATTTCAAATTATGCATAATTACAAAATTTGCAAGAATTTATCAGCACCAGGGAAAAAGAAGGAATAAGAAAATGTTCATTAAGACTCAGGAATTTCAGGGACTGGTGCTGTCCATAGAAAGTTAAGCCTTCACTTGTAGTACTGGCATCCCATATGGGTGCTGGTTTGAGACCTGGCTGCTCTACTTCAGATCCAGTTCCCTGCTAATGCATCTAGATCAGCAGCAGAAGATGGTCCCAAGTCTTGGGCCTCTGCACCCATGTGGGAGACTCAGAAAAAGCTCCTGACTTCTGCCTTCTGCCTGGCCCAGCTCCTTCTATCACTGCCATTTGTGGAGTGAACCGGTGGATGGAAGATATCTCTCTTTCTCTCTCTCCTTAAAAAAAAAAAAAAAAAAAAGACTCAGGAATTCCAGTCACAGTATTTCAGAAAAAAATTAGATTATTTGATTTATGATATCTGTAATCTTTACATATTCATTTTCATCCAAGGATGGTTGAGTCTTCTCAAGTGTAGTTTGTAGTGGCAAGAAGTCCAGAAATTAATAAAACAACCTCAGAGACCGGGTTTATGGTACAGAGGATTAAAGTGCTGCCTACGTTGCTGGTACCACATATCACGGCATCCGTTCAAGTTCTGGCTGCTCCACTTCTGATGCAGCTATCTGCTAATGTGCCTGGGAAAACAGCGAAAGATGACCCAAATGCTTAGGTTCCTGCCACTCACATGGGAGACTGATTGAGTTCCAGGCTCCTAGCTTTGACCTGCCCATCCCTGGCCATAGTGGTCATTCGGGGAGTGGACCAGCATATGGAAGATTCTTCTCTGTCTCTCTGTCTTTCTCTAACTCTGACTCTGATTCTACTTTTCAAATAAATAAATCTTTTTAAAAAATCAGCTGTATTCACAATAGCATTAAAACATACTTTAAAACAATTTTTTAAATAAAGCGCACAAGAGTAGTATTGAAAACAACAAAATGTTTTTTGAAAAAATGAGAGATCTAAATCCATGGAAAGATGTGACATGTTTATAGATCAGAAGGTTTCATATTGTTAAAACTGTATTAAGCCCCACATTAATCTACAGATTAAGCACACTTTATCAAAGATCTTGCTGGATTTTTGTTGTTGTTGTCATTGTAGATTTTCACAAGCTGATCCTAAAATCACACAGTAGTATTAGGGAGCCAGAGTTACCAAACTACAATGAAAAAGAAGGTCAGAATGGGAGGACTGACACTTAGCAATTTTAATGATACTCCAGAACTGCAGTGATGGAGACAACAGGCGTTAGCATAAAGGTCTACACATCAGTGGAATAGAATTGAGAGTCCAGAAATGTACTTTCACAGTCAACAGATTTTCAACAAGTGTACTAGGACTGTGAAATCAGGAAATAAAAGACATGTTAATGTTTTTTTGTTTGAGCAACTATATATTCAAAGAATGTTTAGACCTCTGCCTCGCACCAAGCACAAAAATTAACTCAAATCACATTATAGCTAGAGCTATAAACTCTTAGAGGCAAGTAGCAAAGTAAGTTTTCCTGATCCTTGGTTAGGTAATGGTTTCTTAGATATTACATTAAAAACATAGTCACCAAAGAAATTAAAAAAAAAAAAACTCAAGCTTTGCTTATGGGAATTAAGTACAAGTACTTTGGAAAACAGTTTGGTAGTTCCTTTAAATATTAAAGATACAGTTACCATATGTCCCAAGAAATATGAAAGCATTGCTATGTAAAAGCTGGTACACAGATGTTTCTAGCAGTATTATTCATAAAAAAGTACAAGTAACCCAAATGTCTATTGATGAATGGATAAATAAAATATGATATATCCATATACTTGAATACTGCTTGGCAACAAAAGTGGACAAAATACTTATACATGCTATCACATGGGAGAATGTTGAACACATTATGCCAATTAAAAGAGGCCAGACACAAAAATCATGTATTGTATGATTCCTTGTATAAGAAAAATTCTTCAAATTTATATGAAGAGAAAGTAGATGAATAGTTGCATAGGACTGGAGCTGGGGTTGGAAATGGGGATTAACTGGTAATGGATATGAAGTTTTTCTTTGGGTTGGTGTAATTTTCTAAAATTGTGTTAGTGACAGCTTTTGAATTTGACAGTCTGTTGATTTGAACACTTCAATGGGTAAATGTCATGGTATGTGACAACTTAATGGAACTGTTTTTATTTTATTTTTTTTTTTTTTTAACGATTTATTTGTTTATTCGAAAGTCAGAGTTACACAGAGAGAGGAGAGGCAGAGAGAGAGAGAGAGGTCTTCCATCCGATGGTTCACTCCCCAGATGGCCACAACGGCCGGAGCTGTGCCGATCCGAAGCCAGGTGCCAGGAGCCTCCTCCAGGTCCCCCACACAGGTGCAGGGGCCCAAGGACTCGGGCCATCCTCTACTGCCCTCCCAGGACACAGCAGAGAGCTGAATGGTAAGAGGAGCAGCCGGGACTAGAACCGGCACCCGTATGGGATGCCGGCACTTCAGGCCAGGGCGTTAACCTGCTGAGCCACAGCACTGGCCCCGAGATACACATTTCAAGCCTTGTGTCTCGTGTAGAGCAGATTTCTATGGAACTGTTTTTAAAACCAAGGTATTTCATAGTGGTCAGTAAAATGACAGAAAGCAAGAGTTTTTGAATTGAGCTTTGTATTTCATAGAGATATCTTCAGGGCTGCCTTGGGTATTCAGGGGCCTCCTTTGAACTTCTATATAGATTCCAGTTCCAGATAGGATTTTGATTGGGAAGTGGATTGTACTGCCTTTAAAAAATAAAATGGGAGGCCGACGCCACGGCTCAATAGGCTAATCGGTCCTTCTGTGGCGTCGGCACCCGGGTTCTAGTCCCGATCGGGGCGCTGGATTCTGTCCTGGTTGCCCCTCTTCCAGTCCAGCTCTCTGCTGTGGCCTGGGAAGGCAGTGGAGGATGGCCCAAGTGCTTGGGCCCTGCACCCGCATGGGAGACCAGGAGGAAGCACCTGGCTCCTGGCTTCAGATCAGCGCAGCGTGCCAGCCATAGCAGCCACTTCGGGGGTGAACCAATGGAAAAGGAAGACCTTTCTCTCTCTCTCTCTCTGTCTAACTCTGCCTGTCAAAAAAATAAATAAATAAAATTGAAGCAGTTACTTAACATTCATCTGTTCTCAAGGATTAGTCTTAGCAAAAAACATTTTTTAAAAAAGATCGGTTTATTCATTCATTTAATTTATTTCTATGTGCCTTGTATTTTTCTAGGCATTAGGAGTTACAGTAATAAACATAGAATAAAATTTTACAAGAAAAGTTTTTTTCTCATGCAACGTTTGTTGTGATGGGACACACAATCAGTGAACAACCAAAATAAATAAAATTTCAAGCAATGATAAAGCCCATTTTTGTCTTTATACATGGTAAGTCCATGTAACTATTAAAATAATTTTCCTTTAAAAATGTAGGTTGTATGTACCTGATCACAATGAAGTAGAAATTATTTTTCTTTTGCATTTTGAGTTTTTCGTATAATCTGCTATATCGTTTTCACTTATTAACCACATCTTTTTAATTTTTTGCTGGTTGCTCTAGAGTTTACAATTTTTATCTGTAATTTACTGTTATGTAGCTTTTAAATCTTTTTGTAAAAGATGCTTTAAGCAGTGTATATTCATTTCAGTCTTTCTCCTCATTCTATTACTGTCTTATGTTTTATAGTTATATGGATATAGTAATCTCTACATTTTTTAAAAAGGCTTATTTATTTATTTGCAAGACAGAGCTACAGAGAGGCAGAGGCAGAGAGAGAGAGGTCTTCCATCAGCTGGTTCACTCCCCAAATGGCTGCAGTGGCTGGAGCTGTGCTGATCCGAAGCCAGGAGCCAGGAGCTTCTTCTGGGTCTCCCACGTGGGTGCAGAGGCCCACAGACTTGGGCCATCCTCTACTGCTTTCCCATGCCATAGCAGAGAGCTGGATCAGAAGTGGAACAGCTGGGATTTGAACCAGCACACATATGAGATGCTGGCACTGCAGACTGGGGTCTTAACCTGCTATGCTACAGCACTGTCCCAATCTCTACATTTTTAATTTTGCTTTTAGCTTTCAGTTATCTTTTAAAAAGCTTAAAAGCACAAATCCAGTTAAATTTATATATTTTCCTAAATTCACGATGTACAGTGCTCTTTAATCTTTTTCACCATGTTTTCACCTGATAACATTTTCCATTTTTCTCTTTCTAGCTTTTTTCTTTGTGAAGTTGAAGTCTTCTGAACACAAACTCTCTTTTGTTTGGTTTTAAAAAGTTTGGTTCCATTTTGAATGACTTTTTCATTGCATGTAGACTACCAGAAAAACAGTTTAGTTTTTATTCTGAATGTGAAGATGTTCTTCCACCAGCTTCTGGTTTGTATTCTTTCTCATGAAAAGTTAACAGTAACTCTTGTGTCTTCCCTGTGTATATTTTTTTCTTCCCCCTGGCTCCTACCCACTGCTCTGTAAGAATTTCTATTTATCACTGGTTTTCAGGTATTTCATTATTGTGTGTCTTTTTTAAAAATTCTGTTTGAAATTTGTTGATTTTCTCTCTACCCACCCTCCCTCATTTATATTCGAGTTGTTATTTTTTAAGTAATTTGGCAAATTTTAAATAGTGTATCTTCAATACCTCCTTCTGTGCCTTTGATGACTTGTGTGTTGTGTTGCTTGTTGTTGGCCTTGTTTACTGAGACTGTTTCAGCTCCTCCCCACCAACTGCAGCCATGGTTCAGTTGGTATCGTTTCTATTCCCCTGACTTCAAACTCACCAATCTTTTATTTCATTTCAGGTGCTTTTAACTCTAGGTGTTTGTTCTATTTTGTATGTTTTCATGTAGATCCACTGTCCTTGAGGCTCTTCAAATCCTCTAATGTCTATCTGTGCGCATAGTTAATATGTGAAAGTTCACTGGAAGCCCTGAGTATTCCATTTTCTCTTTGATTGCTGCATCTCTTTACATGGTTTGCTTTTTCTCCTGGTTGAGCATGCATTTTCCTTTAAAAAGTATATTCTTGCAGCAAACTACATTACACATCAACCTGCAATGATCAAGCCTGGCTTTGAGGTTTTTTGTTCTTGTGTTGTGAATAGTCGTCTTCCTTGCTGGGTTTATTTAACTCTAATGCCAGCATGTGGGCTTCCATGGTTTCTGCTGAATGCACAGGCATGGACTGAACTGTCCATGGGGCTCTGATGCCTTCCAGCCCTGTGTGCTCTAGCAGTTGCTCATGCAGTGTCATGGCAGTCATATACAGCTTGGCATTTAGAGTCCAGGGGGTGCATATGCAGATTTCTGAACTTCAGCCTTAAAACCCTTTCCTTTTTGCGTTTTTCGTGCAAATTCCCCTGACTTCTCCTCATCTGACAAAATTATGTAGCCTGTCTTCCATGGTATGCTTGGTGCTTAGGGATGCCAGTGTAGTGACAGAAAACACTTGTTTCTCCTGTTTTCTTTTGTTTTTCCATTGTTTACTGCAGGAAGGCTGGTCTAGTGCTAGTTACTCCACACTGACTGGCCACGCCTTCTTTGTTGCGATTGTTTGTTGTTTCCTTTGTTAATGCAATGACTTCCCCCTGCCATACCATATTCCCATATCTCTCCCTACCTTGTCATATTTCCATATCTAGAACAAATTCTGATGCATAGTAAGTACTTAGTAAGTGCTGGCTGAATACGTTAGCCTGCAGTTAATCTTTGTTCAGTCACTCCTTCGCTGTCTCCAGTGTGCATTTCAGTGTGCCTTAATCTCCCCTAGTCTTAAACAGCCACCTCTAGACCTGCTGATGCTTAATCTTCACCCTGCTTCAGTCTTGACTTCACCCAGCAGCAGCTCCCTTGCATTTGTCCTCACCAGCCTTACTTAAGGGTCACTGTTGCTGCGATCAATGAACCTGTCTCAGCCCTAATCCCCCTTGATTCCTAATGGCATTGGACACTCTTGACGCTCGTGGAAATCTCTCTACCCTTGACTTTCTTGATGCAATAGGTTTCTACTTCCTTTCTTTCAGGGTGTCCCCTACTCATCTGGCTTCTTTTTCTCTTACCAGGCACTCTTGGGGTACTGTCTATGGTCTTTGTCTAATTCCTCACATTGTTATGTAGCACTCTCAGATGCGTCCATCACATAAATTGCCATCTGGAAGCTGGTGTTTTTAAAATGCATATTTTCATGGCCACACACTCTTAGCAGTTTCAGATTGAGGTAGAGGTCTGGCTGTTGACTTCCTTGTCCCTCAGGCTCGCAATCTCAGTGTGCTCCGTATTGAAATAACCATTGCTCTTACCCCTCTGACATTCTCGTTTCTCGAGATTGCAGCTTACTTAGCTCTCTCTGATTCTGACGGTCTTCTCCTGATTCTTCAGCACATTCTGTGCTTTATCTTTCTTAACACCTAGAGTCTTGGTTTTGAAAGAGCCTTGGAATGCACTGGCAGGGCCCCACGTCTGTTTCCCTCACTGAAGGAAGTTCTTTTTAAAATTTGTACTTGAGAAGCAGAGAGGGACACGAAGCGAACACGCTCCCATTCACTGGTTCCCTCCCCAAATGCTTGCAAGAGCCAGTTGTGAAGCTGGGAGCTGAGAACTGTACCCGGGTCTCCTGTGTGAGGAGCAGGCACCTATCACTTGAGCCAAACTGTTGCCTTCTCGGGAAGTCACTAGTGTTGGCAGAAAGCTGGAGTGGCGCATCCAGCACATGGGACACAGGCATCCCAACCAGCACCCTACCTGCTAGGCTGCATGTCAGACTTGAATTTCTTTGATGGCAGGAATAGTTGTTCTCAGTAAGTGCTTAGCATATATTTATGGATGGGCACAGGAAGTGAATACTTCTTTCATTGAATGTGAGATGTAGTTTATTCTTCTGCTTTTGAGCAATACATACATGTACTGCGTTTTAGTAATTTCTGGGAATAGCTGCGGTACTGAATGCAGGTCATGGCAGCCCGGAAGCAGTAACAAACTCGATGTTTCACGGCAACCTCAGGAATGAGGTGTGTCTGTGCCTGTGGGCTGTAGATGCATTCACCCCTCTGCCTTAAAAAGTAACCAGGATTTAGGAGCACAGTTTCAGACAGTGGTATTTGCAGATTGACTTGAACCCCAGGATACAGGTAGCGTAAATGCAGGAGAGTGTTTGGGCTTTTTGTGTTGTTTTTCTCATATTAATGATGAGTGTCTGGGCTAACCCTGGAGCCAGAGCTCCTTGGTTTTAAATTCCAGTTCTGCCAAGTTTTACCTTTCTATGTTTCAATTCCCTTGCCTGTGAATTGGGGGTAGTGATAAAACACGCCTTCTGAGAGGGAATGTTTCAAAGCACTGAAAGTGGGACTGGTACACAATAATGGTTGTTTAGGGGGTTGGGGAATACTTAAACCACGCTGAGGCTTTTTTGACACCTCCGTCTTACAGACTCAAAGCTGAGATGTGAACAGCTGGGTGTTCTTCAGGGCCTCTCAAGTAACAACAGTGGTCTCTTGGTCTCACCCATGCCCAACTGCTTGCTCTCTGACCACCAGTTCTCCCTAACATCACAGGGCAGACCCCACTTTGGGGCTTTCCTGCCGTGGGTCCTTGGGAGGACTTCTGTAAGAAAAGCAACATGACAGGAAGAGAGAGCCCTCTAGACACATAGAAAATGAATGGTTGGAATCTACATTTTAGAGAAGAGAATGTTTAGAATTCAATTCAGGCTGCACATCACCTGGTGGGCTTTAAAAATTATAGATGACGGCCGGCGCCGTGGCTCAATAGGCTAATCCTCCACCTAGCGGCGCCGGCACACCGGGTTCTAGTCCCGGTCGGGGCACCGGATTCTGTCCCGGTTGCCCCTCTTCCAGGCCAGCTCTCTGCTATGGCCCAGGAGTGCAGTGGAGGATGGCCCAAGTGCTTGGGCCCCTGCACCCGCATGGGAGACCAGGAGAAGCACCTGGCTCCTGGCTTCAGATCGGCGCCGTGCGCTGGCCGCAGCGGCCATTGGGGGGTGAACCAACCGCAAAAGGAAGACCTTTCTCTCTGTCTCTCTCTCTCGCTGTCCACTCTGCCTGTCAAAAATAATAAAATAAAAAATTTTAGATGTCTGGGTCTTACCTCAGACTAATTAAATCAGAATCCCTGTTGGTTAAGGGTCAGGTACTTAGCAAAGCTCTCTGGTGGTTCAAACATATCTGTGGTAGACAACCATGGACATAGAGCTGGAATTGGGCTCATTTATTATCTTGTTCCTCCAGATTTTCTTAAGGGATTGCCTTATCCAGAGTAGATCTCATAGTGTTTTCCATGTGCTTGGACCAGAGGATTTTTTTGCTCTGTAGCTTTGCAAACCACTGTTTGCTGGCAAGGGATGAACACTATGCAAGGTGAGGCAGGAGCCAGCATGTCTCAAAGAGTTTAAAATTTTATAGAAAAGCATATCCGAATATTCATTATGGTTGGTTTGAACAGAAATTCTGCCACAGTAGATACTACCAATAGTATCTTGACTTCTTGAATTTTTATTTTATCTGTTTTCACTACCCACTATTTAGTTGTTAATGTCATATTTACTATTGTTAATGTCATATTTACTATTGTTAATGTCATATTTACTATTGATATTCTGATTTTTAATGCATATGCATAGTGAATGGAAGAGGAATTGAAGGGTATGGAGAGTTTGGTTTTGGAGAAGGAATGTCTTTCTATTTTTTTCAGACATCCTTTTTAGCTATACCAGGGCATGTTATTCTTAACAAGGAAGGTAGATTTCTGGTATCTAATCATCATAATCACTTGTAGCAGTACAGCCATTAAGTGTCACTCGTCTTGAGAGAGAAGCATAACACTTAATTTTAGGCAGAGTTACCGTAATGTGCTTCTGTGTTAGTTTTGTGATCTATGAATGGGCCTTTTGTAAAAATTCATTCAACACATGTTCATGGATCTTGTTCATTGTGCCAGTTAAATTCTAAATGCTTGGGAAACATCAGTGAGCCAAACAAATTCCTGTTCTCATTGAGCTTTTACTTAGTGGCAGGGCATGGGGGCAGAGAATAAATACTAAACAGTTTGTTGTCTGGTGCTAAATGCACTGGGACAACAACAGGAGCAAGCGCAGGGGTGGGGTTGCATGAGCTGCAGTTTAACCTGGGTGACCCAGAGATGCCTCTTAGAGGTGCTGCTGTTTCAGGATGAGTAGGGATGGGGGAGCTTCACCTTGGCCTAGAGTGGAGCCAAAGGAAAGCTGCATAGATGACAGGAACTGTGCCTTGGATCCTTTCATGAGGATCTCCTTTTTACTTGAGTAAGAAGGGTACCTTCAGAACAGGAACTGGAAAGATGACTGACTGCTCCACTGGTGCGTGTGGGAATTCAGGATGGAAGTAGGGGACTAGGACAGGAGATGGAATTAAATTAGGGGTCAGCACAGGGGTGTTGATGGTGCAGGAGATGGGATTAAATTAGGGGTCAGCACAGGGGTGTTGATGGTGAAAGCAGAGGAACAGTGAGTGGCTATGCAGTAACCCAGAAAGAGAAGGGGACAGTGCCAAAGGCTGGTTTGGTAGGGATGTATTTGGTGACCCAGCTGGCAGCATTGTGCAGTAAACTTGGGGTCTGAAGAGTAGTCCCAGGTACCTCCAAGCTGTGGCCATTAGTTCAGGTCATGTGGAATTTTACTTCTTTCTTGATGAGCAGTTACAACATAATTTGGTAGCTTTTGAAAACTATCCTATATTTAGATCATTCTTTATTTTTAAATGCTTAGTGACAATATCTATAGCTATTTACATTTTCTTAAGATTTCAAGGGTAAGGATTTTAAATAAAGCTCTAGTTCAAAAATAGCCTCAATTTTTTGAAGCTTTAATTATTTAAAGCTCAATAAGTAGATCATTTAGGCCATTTTCCTTACTTTAGTACTGTACATAAAGTATTCCTATTTAATGAACATTTAACTTACTGGTAAAATTTGCTAATCAAATTGTCAGACTCTGTTAAATGGCTTGTCAAAATGTTTTTTTTTTTTTTTAGCAGTTATTCCTGTCTATGTAATGCTGTGGATTCCTCTAACTCATTTTTCCTGATAATTTTATTAAGTGACTGTATTCAGCAAGCAGTTATTAAAAAACTTTATTATAAAAATAAACTCATTGTAGAAAATTAGTAAAGCATTAGAAGCTTTGTATGGTAAAAAATAAAAATAAGCCCAGCCACAATTTTACCTCTTTTTAAAATAGACTTTTTAATTTATGTTTATATTTTATTGTTTGAGAGCCAGAGGGACCACATGAGACAGACAGGGCTCCTGTCCTCTGCTTCTTTCTCCATGTGCCCAGAACAGCCATGGCAAGATCGGAACCGGGAGCCAGGAACTGAATCCAGGTCTTCGATGTGAGTTGCAGTGATGAAACCCAATCTGGGTGTACATTAGCAGAAAGCTGGAATCTGGAATCTGGACTGCAGCTAGGGCTTAACCCAGGTTGTGGGATGTGGATTTTGTAGCTATTAGGCCAAATGCTTCCCCTAGGCTTTACTTTATAGAGCATTTTTTGGTTCCCAGCAAAATTGTGGGGAAGGTACAATGAATTCTCATCTACCCTGTACTCCTGCACACACATAACCTACCATGTTATCAGTATCCCCCACACATGGAGTGGACCTGCATCAACGTATCATTACCATGGAAAGTCCATAGTGCACATTAGAATTCACTATTGCTGTTGTACTTTCTGTTGGTTTGGACAAACTTCAGGAGCACTTATCTACTGTGACAGTAGTTTCTTGTCTTAAAAATCCTCCATATTCTGCTTATTCATCCCTTCTGCCCTCCAATGCCTGGCAACCACCAATCTCTTAACTCTGATTTTTTTCCCTAGACTTATATAATTGGAGTCACACAGTGGGTAAACTTTTTACACTACCTTCTTTCACTTTGTACTATGCATTTAAGTTCCTCAATGTGTTTTCATGACTTGATAATCCAGTATTTTTTGTGCCAAATAGGATTCCTTTGGCTGAATGTACCAAAGTTTCACCTACTGCAGGACCTCTTGGTTGCTTCCAAGATTTGGCGATTAGGAATAAGGCTGCCATAAACATTTGTGGACAGCTTTCTGTATGGGCCTGTTTGCACCTCCTTTGTGTAATCATCAAGGAATTTGATTGCTGGGTGGAAGTGTATGAGGTGGTTTAGCTTTCAAGAAACCACAAAACCTCCTTCTAAAGTGGCTGCACATTTCTCATTCCTGCGAGCAATACGTGAGCCTTTGAGTTGCTTCACTTCCTCCCTAGCACTTGGTGAGGTCAGAGTTCTGGATCTTTCCTGTTCAAATAGTTGTGTAGTGAGTGATATGTTGTTTTAAACCTCACTGATGACAAATGATTTATAACATCTTTATAATATGTTATATATCTTTATAATATATATAATATATCTTTATAATATAATATATGCTTATTTTTCTATCTATAGACTTAAAGTGTCTGTTAAATCTTTGACCTGTTTTGCAGTTAATTAAGGTTCCAGCAAAATTAGTTAATTGTTTGAGGCAACCACTCTTAACAGGTATTATTTCGTTCCTTTATATTTCTCTGCTTTTTGGTATGGATGGTTGAGATTTGGGGTAAATATCATTTTGTGGCCATGTTCCCCTCTTAAAATCACAATGAAATCTTTTCCTGTTTTGTTAACCATGCTTTTGGCCCTTGTAAGAGCTTTTAAATGTAATGAGATTTGGCAGTCACCTATTAGAAAATGTTCTTGTATTGTGCGTAAAATGGTGCATTAGTATTTTAGAAGTTGAATCTGAAGCAGAGTTGCAGGGACTCGAACCAGGCATGCTAAAATGGGATGTGGGTCTCAAATGTTCACCCTTGTGCTATTTTTAAGAGTACATCCTATGGCCCAAGTGCTTGGGCCCTGCACCCCATGGGAGACCAGGATAAGCACCTGGCTCCTGGCTTCGGATCAGCGCAGTGTGCCGGCCACAGTGCGTGGGCCGCAGCGGCCATTGCGGGGTGAACCAACGGAAAAGAAAGACCTTTCTCTTTTCTCTCTCTCTCTCTCACTGTCCACTCTGCCTGTCAAAAATAAATAAATAAATAAATAAATAAATAAATAAAACATTCTCCTGATTCCTAAGTGAAGTAGTTTTCCAGCATCCATGATCTCTTAATGAATTTGTTTCTAATTTTCTACTAGAGATATTTTTGTAAATAGTTCTATAAATACAAGTACTAGGTCTGCCTTTGTACAATGTATTATGAGTTTGTGCAAATGATAATTTGGAAAAGTCGTTGAATGTCTAGTGTGAAGAACTCTGGTGTTGTCTGACAATGGATTTGAAAGGTGTCCAATATCAGACGTTCTGACTTCAAAAGAGATGGATACAAAATCACTCAGAAAAGCACTCCCTTTCCTAAGAACTCACTTACTGTAATGGACTTCACTACTGTAACCTGGGGACCAGAGAAAGCACTCACTCGTGGAGCAGTGATGTGCCATGAGGGTCAGATCAGCCTACTGTTAGCATCCACTGTCCACAACCAGGTTGTTTTTGGTGAGTGGGGGTGAGGGAGGATGAAGTATGGAGGGGTGTGTGTTTGCCTTTCTTAGAGAATTAGAGTTTTAAGCAAACAGATTCGTTTTTTTTCTCTATAACTTATGCTGCATACATCTTTCATAAATATATAAACCCTTATTGGCCAGCACTGTGGTGCAGTGGGTTAATGCCCTGGCCTGAAGCACCAGCATCCCATATGGGCGCTGGCTGGTTCTAGTCCCGGCTGTTCCACTTCCGATCCAGCTCTCTGCTATGGCCTGGGAAAGCAGTGGAAGATGCCCAAGTCCTTGGGCTCCTGCACCCACGTGGGAGCCCCCGAGGAGGCTCCTGGCTTCAGATCAGCTCAGCTCTCTCTCAAAACACAAAACACACAACCCTTATCAAGCCCATTTACACTTTTAATCTGAACCATTTCTAGTTTGAACTCATTCCCTCTGAAAGAGTGATAGTACTTGCCCTGATAGGAAGCTGCCAGTATCTTCAGTGTTTGTAGGAGTGCTCAATTCAGGCATATTCATCATTGTGTACAAATTGGTTGAGCTGGCATTGTGGCATATCTAGTGAAGCCACTGCCTGCAACGCTGGCATCCCCTATGGTCTGAGTTCCATCTGTTAAGCTTCCTATCCAGCTCCTAGCTAATGGCCTGGGGAAAAGCAGATGACCCAGGTGTTGGCCCATGCCACCCACATGGGAGACCTGGATTAATCTCCTGGCTTTGGCTTGTGCCAGGGCTGGCCATTTTGGCCATCTGTGAAGTGAACCAATAGATCAAAGATCTGTCTCCATCTCTCCCTCTTTAACTTTTTCAAAATAATTAAGTAAATACAAAACAACCTTGAATTATACCCAGTTTACTCTTCCATTTTCTAGAGCAATAATATTTCTAGTCTTTGTGTTGAACTCTTTTTCAAAATTTATTTATATGTTTTAATATTAATTTGAAAGGCAGAGTTAGAGAGAGAGAGCGCCAAGAGCGAGCACTTTCATCCATTGGTTCACTCCCCAAATGGCTGCAGTGGCCAGAGCTGGGCCAATCAGAAGCCAGGAGCTTCTTCTGGGTCTCCCACGCAGGTGCAGGGGCCAAGGTACTTGGTCCATCTTCCACTGCTTTCCCAGGTGCATTAGCAGGGAGCTGGATCAAAAGTAGAGCAGCCAGACTTGAACTGGCACCCATATGGGATGCTGGTGCTATAGACAGCAGCTCAACCCAGTACATAACAGACTGGCCCCTGTGTGGAACTCTTAATTCCTCTTTTTTTATTTTTATTTATTTTTTTAAGATTGATTGATTTCTCTGACAGGCAGAGTTAGAGAAAGAGAGACAGAGATCTTCCATCCTCTGATTCACTCCCCAAATGGCTGCAATGGCTGGGGCTGGGCCAGGCCCAATCCAGATCCCAGGAGCTTCATCTGTGTCTCCCCCGTGGGTGCGGGGACACAAGTACTTTGCTATCTTTCATTGCTTTCCCAGGTGCATTAGTAAGGAGCTGGATGAGAAGTGGAGCATCCAGGATTCAAACCGGTACCCATATGGGATGCTGGCATCGCAGTCAGTGGCTTTACCCATGATGCTGCAATGCTGGTCACCTATTTCCTGTTAATTATGTTGGCTTGTTTTTATTGGGTGCATTCCATTACTGCTTGAGTTGTACCTGAGTGAATTCTGTATGGCATTAGAGACAGAAACATATTGTGATATATAGAAGAAGAACTCAAGTTGTGCTTTGTTTCCCATGTTGTCCTGATGATACTTGATACTTCTGCTTGCTTTCTGCAGGAACTTATAGTGTGTTTGATTAGGAAGTAGTGTGTACTGCTTAGGAATGCAGGTGTACCTCTCATTGTGACTCAGGGCTCAAAGCCTGTTACTCCTATGGTTGGGGTGAATTATCTTTAATGTATTGCATGCAAATTGTCCCTGTTGACATCACCAACTCTTCTGATAAGGGTCTCAACTCTTCTATGTTGCGTGATCTGTAAGCCTTGAAGTTTATGCCAATAAATGTTTGCTTGACTCAGCACATTCAGAGAATTCACTGTGCATTTCTTTGCTAGGTCATCATTAAGTAAGACCATGGCAGCACCTGACAATACATAAGTTGCTGTTAATCACAAATGTGTTCCTGTTATTATACCAACTGTAGCCAATACTCAATGCATAAATATTTTTCTTAGTTAATAGTAATTTATTTTGTTGTTTTGTTGGTTATTTCTATTTTTTGAATGGCAGAGAGACAGAAATCATCCATATATGAAAGGCAGAGGCCAGGAAAGAAGGAGGTTGGGAGACAGATGGACAGACATACTTAGCTTTCTTATGCTGATTGACTCTCCAATCTGCAACAGCTGGGACTGTCAGAGTAGGATGAAGCCAGGAGCCCAGAACTCAGTGCAGTCTCCCACATGTGTGGCAGGGACACAACTACTTGAACCATCACTGGCCGCCTCCCAGGAAATGCATTAACAGGAAGCTGGATCAGAAGTAGATTGGGTACTTAGACCCACACACTCATAGATGGGTTATTGGTGTTCCAAGGTATAACTTAACCCATTGTGTCAAACACTAACCCCTTCTTTGCTAGTTTGTTTCTGTGCCCGTTCTCTTTGAAGAAGCCACCTAGGGATCCTTAAATAGCCAAAATATATAACAGTTTTAGGCTCTTTGAATCAAAACAAAATTTATCTTTGAGAATGTTTGAATAAGGTATTAATTTTATAGTTCCATTTTTTCCCATGTGGAGGATAGTATGTGCTTCTTTAGTATATCCAGTATTGCTATGAGGCAGTAAAATGAATTTCTTAAAGGTGAATAATTTATTTTGTACCATTCTTTCTTGAGAAAATAATACTAATGCATCCTAAAAATTCTTAAGAGGTAAGCCTTTCTTCTCATCAGTTAGACTTTTGGAGATTGGTTGTAGGAAATGATAGTGATAGGATCTAACATTTTTATACTAGCTTATTATGTTTTGGGCAATATTTTATGCATACCTAATTGTATTGCTGTGAAACAGGTACTATTATATTCATTTTTATATGTAGAAATGTTGAAGCCAAGATGAAGTGACTTTTCTAATGCCAAGTAGCCAGTGAATTGGTAAAGTCGGAAGTTCATTTTGCCTCTGTTGAGGCCAGAGATGTGCATGAAAATAGATGTAAAAGATTAATGCTGAATTTTATAACAATATGACATTTCTAAGTATTCTCTTACATACATATTCAAATACAAACATGTATATAAATCAGAAAACCAACTAACAACATACTGATAGCAGGAGTTACCTCCGGATGTTGGGATTATGAGTGATTGTGTTTGTATGTGTTTTTCTTGGGCACGTTACTGTACATTTTGGGGGAAATTGTCTGAAGTTATTTTAATTTGATTAAAAGTTAGTACCTTTAGATGGACTGTTCTCACTGTGTAAGGCAATTAAAAATGCTGGTTGTCACATTACCAGGATCTTCTCTGGGGACCCTCTTGTTGGGGTCACATTTCCCTCTCGCCCATCTGTTGGCTCAGTGGTTTTGTAAATGGATTCAAGATTTCCACCAACAAGTTGATGTTTCACCCTGCTCTCCTCAAAAGCTTCCGGATAAATCCCCTGCTTGTATTGGTTTAGCTATAAGCAGATATTCAGGTTAGTGAAGAACATCCTGTGCAGTTATCTGTTTACTCCATTGAGCTCTTCGTTAGTGTAATGTTAATAACAAGGCTGGGCGTACAGTCAGGATGCAGCTGTTCGACTTTGCTGCGTCTTGTGCAAACGTCATGTCAAAAAAAACCTTACATTTGGTCATAAAGGGATGTATTGCTTGAGAGTCTGGAAGTTAAATGCAGATCTCTTATACTATGTCAAGAATAGTTGAAACAAATTGTCTTATATGCTGTAATTCTAATATATTTGACCTGATTACTTTAAAATTCAGTTTGGTTAGAGGAATCTCTCCAAGTTTTCCCTAATAAAAAGTGAGTCATGAAGTCCACCTGTTCACTTGATTCCTGTTCCAGTGGGCGTGTTGATCTTTATCTGACCAGCCTCAGTACCAGCACTTTAGAGGTGCTTGGATGGCATGTCTGAACTTGTGTTTTGGCCTGCCTGCTTTCTTGCTTGACCCTACACAGCCATATGTGTGTGTGGATTAGTTTCCTGTTGCTACTGTAATAAAGAACCCCAGATTTTGCAGCTTAAAACAATGTTCCTATCTTATTTCACAGTTCTGCAGGTCAGTATGGTGTGTGTGACAGTGTCCTCCTCTTAGAGTGTCATGAGGCCAAAATCAAGTTGCCAGTAGGGCTGTCCGTGTTCCTTTCTGGGAGCTCTGAGGATGGAGCGACATCCCAGCTCATTGCAGTTGCCTGGATTCAATTCCTGCTGTCCTAGGATGGAAGCCCCTTTGCTGCGGGCTGCTCACACCCCTTCTCATGTATCCATGCAGCCCTCTCCAGCAACAGCAGCCTGAGTTCCAGTCAGCAGTCTTCTTCCCTGCTCTCACCTCTGTTTTAAGAGCTTATGCTTAAATGCAGAATATTATTTCATTCTCAGAAGAAGAACATCTTCATAGGATCCAGGAATTAGAGACATGGACAATTTTGGGGGGCTGCATGGATACAGCATATGATGCATATGAATGTTTCCCTACTCTCTGTTTATCTTGACAGTGATAAACTTGTGGTAAACATTCTTTTAGAGTGAAGCCAACTTAGTGAAGGTGGAAAATAGAAAAAGGCCATAAATAGAGGAGGCAGTCTTGAGTGGGATGTTGGAGGCTACTTTGGGTTTGATATTCTCAAAATTGAAGAGTCACAGAAGATGGGGAAAACATGATCAACCTAAATATGACATGGGACTGGACATAAGGTTTTTATGGGACGGCCAAGAGGTATATTCACAAAGTAAAAATAAGTAGTAAAAATACATACAATTGTAGGAGAATCATGTAATGGAATTTAGATAGTGATTTCCTGGTTCAGGAAATCCTAAGTTTTTGAGTTAGAAAATAATAAAAGGAAGTGAACATTTCATAAGGATTAGTCTGGAAGTGATAAGCTATTGGATCGAAGGTGTGGAGAGTCTTGACAGGTGAATATGAGATAAAGGGTCTGAGCCATCATCAGGAAGCACCTTCTTTATCCAGTACTCTTAACTATAGGCTTTGTAAGATTTTTAGTATTTCAAGACATAGGGGCCAGCGCTGTGGCGTAGCAGGTAAAGCCGTAGCCTGCAGTACCGGCACCCATGTGGGTGCCGGTTCAAGTGCTGGCTGCTCCACTTCCGATCTAGCTCTCTGCTGTGGCCTGGGAAAGCAGTGGAGGATGGCCCAAGTCCTTGGGCCCCTGCACCGTGTGGGAGACGTGGAAGGAGCTCCTGGCTTTGGATCGGTGCAGCTCCGGACATTGTGGCCAATCAGGAAGTGAACCAGCGGATGAAGACCTGTCTCTCTGGCTTTCCTTCTCTCTCTGTGTAACTCAGACTTTCAAATAAATAAATAAATCTAAAAAAAAAAGCCTTCAGTTATGACTGCATTAATTTCTTCTTTAGCTCTGCTATCTTTTCAGTTTTGTTGTTTATGCTGTCTCTTTTTTTGAAGATCTAATTCAGTAGGAGTGATACATCTTTCTCCTTGTTTCTGACTGTTTCATGTACTTCTCAGATAATCTGTGCTCATCCAGCTTTTTAAGAGTTGCTTCATCTGTTGAATGTGAAGAGCTAAAATTGAGAAATTAGAAGTTATTTTATCAAATCCAGCCAGTGTGTCAATATAATAAGTAGAAGCAAAATTCTGGCTCTTAATTCTGATTCAGTGCCCTGTCCCTCTGGCTTTTGAGAGGTAATTGGAGAGGATGTTTGACACTCAGGTTACACTGAGATGAATAATGTTCCTGCTAAATGCATATGAATTTAGCTTTCTTAAGGGAGATTTATTTATTTGAGAGAGTTACAGAGAGAGGGGGAGAGAGAGAGAGAGAGAGACAAGAGAGAGAAAAAGTGTCTTCCATCCACTGGTTTGCTCACCAAATGTCTGTAATGACTGGAGCTGAGGTGATCTGAAGTCAGAAGCCAGGAGCTTCTTCCAGGTCTCCCATGTGGGTGCAGGGGTCCAAGGACTTGGGCCATCCTCTGCTGCTTTTCCAGTTGGATTAGCTGGGAGCTGGATCACAAGTAGGGCAGCTGGGGCTCAAACCAGTGCCCATATGGGATGCTGGTGCTGCTGAGCCATAGTGCTGGCCCCATGAATTTAGCTAATTTTAAAGAGATAATGTATGCATGCTGTGTGAAATAGATACTTGGGGCCCCTGTGTGCAGGAATTGTATCTTTTTCTTAAAAGACTTATTTTTTATTTATTTGAAAGGCAGAATACAGAGAGAGAGGGAGAAACAGAATCTTCCACTTGCTGGTTTACTCCCTCAATGGCACAACGGTCTGGGCTGTGCCAGACCGAAGCCAGGAGGCCATAACTAACTCCTTCTGAGTCTCCAATGTGGATGCAAGGGCCCAAGCAATTCTGCCATCTTCTGCTGCTTTCCCAGGCTGTTATCGGGGAGCTGGATCAGAAGGGGAGCAGCTGGGACTCAAACCTGTGCCCATAGAGGATGCCATCATCGCAGGCAGCAGCTTAACCCACTGTACTGTGGCACCAGCCCCAGGAACTGTCTTTGGATCTACTTGGTGGGTCTTGCATCATAAAGGAGCTTTGAGATGTTTATTAAATTAGTGATTGGTGATTGGCACCACCTAGGTTGCCTTATGAAATATTTTTTTATTTCCTTATCTATAGAACTGCTAGAGGTTGGAGGGACAGCGAACAAGCAAGCAGCACTACTGTCTCTAACCTTGAGTGATAGGGAAACTCCTAGCTTTGAGTACCCTTGGAACAGTCTGGTCTTGTTTTCCATATTGATCTTTCTGGTGGGGGTGAAATTCACACGTATGCATGTCAGTGAGTGTGACCAGCCTTTTCTATGGAGATCTGATTAGTTTAAGTTTAAAGCCACATTTTAGACATGACTTCAGTAAAGGTTACAGGCACTCTTTGGCTCTTAAATTTCATTTCAGAGCAAGAGGTCCCTAAGGGTTGGTTTGACTTATTTAATTACACCGTATAGAACTTGGGTAATAGTTTTATAAAAATCTTCTTCAAGGCAAATTGTGTGATTTAATACAAAGTGGTAAATTGGTAAACCTTTAACATTTGTGTCATGAGACAAGTGATTGAGATCATGATTAAATAAAGGGGAAAATGTAGGTGTATCATATTTGATGAGGAATGACAATATTTGTGTGTTTTTGATAAATCTAGAAGGAGTGAAATCTCCCGAGAAACATGATGTACCACTGATCTGAATGATACAACTGTTACGGACTCAACAATGAAAAAGCTTGTTGTCTTCGCAACTAACAATTACTAATGTATTCTAGCTGTAGGAGTGTGCTAGGTGCTGAATCCTAGAGGTGTAATCTGCGCTGGTATAGACCTCTTGTAGTGGGGAGGCAGAACCACATGTACTGATGTAGGTTGTGTGCTTCCATGGTAGCTTACCATGGGCCAGTGAGAGCTTGCAGATATACCTAGCATGTAGAAGGTTATCATTGAGTGCTGCACTAGTCAATCAAAGTGACTTGTCCCCACCCTCTTGGTGAATGGTTAGCAGTCTTGCAAGGTTTAGCTGAGACCCACAGTACTCCTGCAGAGTCACTTAGGACGTTTTGCTACCTTTATCCTGCACAGCATGCAGCGTGTGCTTCTGCCCCCAGCATTTTCAGTCCCTCAATGGTTGTGGAGCACCAGAGGGAGTGCAGGACAGGGAGGTCTGGGACACCCAGCCTCTCAGAGTAGAAAAAAAACTGTGACTTGCAGAATTGATATCATATATGGGGGTCTTCAAATTTATGGAAAATGTGTATTATGAAATAGATTTCATTTTTTGCATGAGAATAAATTTAATTTTTAATTCCAGTTTTCCCTGAACTTTTTGAAGTCTCCTCATAGTAACTAAGTAATATGGATCACCTGTCAGTAGACTTTTGATCTGTAACAGTTTAAACTTTTTTTCCTCTTCTGGTCAAGCCAGAGAAAAGGCAGAAACAAGCCAAAATCAAGTCTTTGGCTGAGACAAGAATCAGTTCTGTTCAGGGACAGTAATGTATTTGCTTCCACACTCCTGACTCTCCTCCCCGCCTTGAGGTATCCACCTTGCATGCACATATATGTTATGGAAAACATTCCAATTCAAAGGAAACTTTTTGTTTTGCCTCTGTTCTTGCAAACGATTTAATATTAGTTTACTTTTTTACATTCATGTGCAAAAGTCTAAGTTCATTTCACTGTTTTTTTCTAATCACAGGCATATGAATATGCACTAAAGCTCATTCACTTCCATAATACTGAGAGCTACACCATTGTCTTGTATCTTCTTGTTTAGGAAGTGGACACTATGTTCCCTTTGGCCAGTTGAAGAGGCCACATTTTATTGTCACCTTCAGTTTTCTTTCCTGTGTAAGATGAATTCATGATAAAAGTATGCTGAATCCCTAGTGTGAGCCAGGAACTACTTTCAGTATTGTGATAAACCCGTATAGACATGGTGCCTTTCCCTACAGTGGTGTAGTCCGGTAGAAGATGGATAGTTATATGGTAATGTTGGAATGTGATGAGAACTATCAAGAGGGCATTCAGAGGACTGAGTGGTTTAGGAGAGGACATTATTGCATAATGTTGTATTGGAAAGTTTTTTTTTTAAACTTTTATTTAATGAATATAAATTTCCAAAGTACAGCTTATGGATTACAATGGCTTCCCCCCCATAACGTCCCTCCCACCTGCAACCCTCCCCTTTCCCACTCCCTCTCCCCTTCCATTCACATCAAGATTCATTTTCGTTTCTCTTTATATACAGAAGACCAGTTTAGCATACATTAAGTAAAGATTTCAACAGTTTGCTCCCACACAGAAATATAAAGTGAAAAATACTGTTTGAGTACTAGTTATAGCATTAAATCTCAATGTACAGCACACTAAGGACAAAGATCCTACATGAGGAGTAAGTGCACAGTGACTCCTTTGTTGACTTAACCAATTGACACTCTTGTTTATGGCATCAGTAATCACCATAGGCTCTTGTCATGAGCTGCCAAGGCTATGGAAGCCCCCTGAGTTCACCGACTCTGATCATATTTAGACAAGGTTGTAGTCAAAGTGGAAGTTCTGTCCTCTCTTCAGAGAAAGGTACCTCCTTCTTTGATGACCTGTTCTTTCCACTGGGATCTCACTCGCGGAGATCTTTCATTTAGGTTTTTTTTCCCCCAGAGTGTCTTGGCTTTCTATGCCGGAAATACTCTCATGGGCTTTTCAGCCGGATCCACATGCCTTAAGGGCTGATTTTGAGGCCAGAGTGCTGTTTAGGACATCTGCCATTCTATGGGTCTGCTGTGTATCTCACTTCCCATGTTGGATCATTCTCTCCCTTTTTGATTCTATCAGCTAGTATTTGCAGACACTAGTCTTGTTTATGTGATCCCTTTGGTTCTTAGTCCTATCATTATGATCAATTGTGAACAGAGCTTGATCACTGGGACTAGTGAGATGGCATTGGAACATGCCACCTTGATGGGATTGAATTGGAATCCCCTGGTATGTTTCTAACTCTACCGTTTGAGGTAAGTCAGCTTGAGCATGTCCGGAATTGCACATCTCTTCCCTCTCTTATTCCCACTCTTATATTTAACAGTGATCACTTTTCAGTTAAGTTTCAGCACGTAGGAAGAATTGTGTATTGATTACAGTATTCAACCAAAAGTATTAAGTAGAACAAACAAAAAAAATACTAAGAGGGATAACATATCAAGTTGCTCATCAACAGTCAGGGTGAGGGCTGATCAAGTCACCGTTTCTCATAGTGTTCATTTCACTTTAACTGGTTTCCTTTTTGGTGCTCAGTTAGTTGTCACCTATCAAGGAAAACAAGTGATATTTGTCCCTTTGGGATTGGCTTATTTCACTCAGCATAATGTTTTCCAAATTCCTAACAGGGATCACTTTTCAGTTAAAATTTAAACACCTAAGAATAATTGTGTGTTAATTACAGAGTTCAACCAATGGTACTAGAACAAAAAAAATACTAAAACCGATAAAGTATTACATTGTACATCAACCGTCAGGACAAGAGCTGATCAAGTCACTGTTTCTCATAGTGTCCATTTCATTTCAACAAGTTTCCCCTTTTGTGCTCAGTTAGTTGTCGCCAATCAGGGAGAACATGTGATATTTGTCCCTTTGGGACTGGCTTAATTCACTCAGCATGATGTTTTCCAAATTCCTCCATCTTCTTGCAAATGACCGGGTTTCATTGTTTTTTGACTGCTGTATAGTATTCTATAGAGTACATGTCCCATACTTTCTTTATCCAGTCTACTGTTGATGGGCATTTGGGTTGGTTCCAGGTCTTAGCTATTGTGAATTGAGCTGCAATAAACATTAATGTGCAGACAGCTTGTTTGTTTGCCAATTTCATTTCCTTTGGGTAAATTCCAAGGAGTGTTATGGCTGGGTTGAATGGTAGGGTTATATTCAGGTTTCTGAGGAATCTCCAAACTGACTTCCATAGTGGCTTAACCAATTTGCATTCCCACCAACAGTGGGTTAGTGTCCCTTTTTCCCCACATCCTCTCCAGCATCTATTGTTGGTAGATTTTGACTACAAGAAGTTCCGTGAAAAAGTTATTATAATCTATGTGTCAAATACAGTATTGTTAATCTCCAGGAAGATCCTGGGAAGTGGTCACCTGCTAGTATACCTATCAGTGTTGACAGTTAACATACACACACATACACACACACACACACACTTTCCAAATTGTTATGTGTTATTTGTATATGTTGTAGAAAGAAAATTGGATGCACATTTGAATTATGAGAACAAGTGTCAAAACCAAAAATTAGTAGTTTTCTGTATATTTAAAAGAACAAAGGTCATTTGGTAGGTATTCAGGCAGATGCTTGTATTTTGTCCTCTGTAAAGATGTACTTTTTAATAATGCACTTAATATTGCCTGTGGTGAGGACTGTTTTTTTTTCTTTTTTAAACAAATGCAGAACCTGTGTAGATTAGTGATCTGCCTGCACATGACTGTATGCAGTACAATCCCATGTGAGACCCATTCACTGATGTGCCATAGCACTGTCCAATTGCTGTGAGGTTTCTAAATGCTTGTTCTTAATTACAATATCAATATGAGTGTGGAAATGGTATCAATTTATGGTCATACTTTGACCGGCAATGTTAATTTTATCCTCACAAAAAGTCCTGTATTTGTACACTTAGTTCTGTGTTTGTACATACAGACTTGCCATCAACTTATATAGCAAAAATATTACTCTGATTGTGGGCACAGCCTCAGCTGCCTGCTAATGCCTTGGTGGCTGTGAACACAGTATCCTTCAAGTATGGGTTCCAGTCCTTGGTTCCTGACTACATCATAGGGATTAGAAGCCTGCAGGGCCTGGCCTGAGTGAGTACAGCAGCTTTATTGACAACATTGACTCCTTCATTCATTCAACAAATAGTGCCTGAGAGGATGACATTTCAAGAGGGAAAGGAGTGAACTACACAGCTCTGCAGAGAAAGAACTTTCCAGAAAGAATAAATAGCAGAATGAATTGCTTGAGATCTGAGAGATGCGGTCAGGGGCACCACATCATTCAGAGCCTTTTGGGGTGCATTGTGTGGAGCAGGATGACAAACAGTTGGAAGACACTGAGTCAGGGTAGAAACAACATGATCGTACTGAAGCACTAAGGTCACGAGTAGCATGACGTGATTGTGTGTTGAGAACAGCACGCAGGGGACAGAGATGAAATCACAAAGATCGGTTAGGAGGCCACTTAAATGATCCAATCAAAGGGAATGAAGTTGATGGATCAGATGGCAGCCATAGAGATGGTGGAAGCGTTGAATTAGGGATATATTTTATTTGCCTTTTATCTTCTAGTGTTTCTTTACAGAGAACTATATGGTATGTAATGATCTGTAGTCACCCTACTGTACAATAGAACCCCAGAACTCCTTATTCCAATCTAGCTGGAACCTAGTACTCATCCATCTACCTTTCCCCATCACTCCCACCTCACTTTGCTCCCCATCCTCTGGTAACCACTATTATATACACAATTTCTATGAGATTACCTGTTTTTTTTTTTTTAAGACTCCACAAAGACTTTTTTTAGAGTGAGATCAAGTCATAGTTCTCTCTGTTTGATTTATTTCACTTACACAATGACCTCCAGTTCATGTTGGTGCAAATGAAAAGATTTCGATTTTTATAGCTAAGTAATATTCCATTATTTATGGGTATCATATTTTCCTTATATATTTATCAGTATTCCAGTACTTAGATTTTGTCTTATGTCTTGGCTATTGTGAATAATGCTTCAATAAACATGGCAGTGCAGATGCCTTTTCAATGGACATATTTCATTTCCCCTGGATATATATACCGAGGGGTAGAACTGCTGGATCATATGGTAGTTCTACTTTTTGGTTTTTTGAGGAACTTCCATACTGTTTTCCAAGATGGCTGTAGTAATCTGCATTCCTACCAGCAGTGTGCAGAGCTTCTCTTTTCTCCACATTCTTGCCAAACCCTTTAATATTTTGCCATTTTTGGAAGGTTTGTTTGAAAGACAGAGTTGCAGAAAGAGGGCGAGGGGGAGAAGGTGGGGAGTAGAGAGAGAGAGAGAGAGAGATCAATCTTCCATCCACTGATTCACTCCCCAGAAGAACGCAATGGCTGGAGCTGGGCCAATCCAAAGCCAAGAGGCAGGAGCTTCTTCCTGGTCTCCCAAGAAGGTGCAGAGGCCCAAGCACTTGAGCCATCTTCTGCTGCCTTCCCAGGAACATTAGCAGGAAGCTGGATCAGAAGTAGAGCATCCAGGACTTGAACTGGTGCCCATAAGGGATGCTGGAGATGCAGGTGCAGGCTTAACATATTATGCCACATTGCCATCATGCTGGGGAAAAATTTTAAAGGTAGTTTTTTAACATATAATATGACCTAACATGCATTTAATAATCATTGTTTTTGAAAGTTTATCAGCCTCCCCTTTTTGTATGAGTATTTGTTTTACACGTGCTTGTGCACATATCTATACCTTTGTCTATGAGTTTTCTCATTGCGGACAGCTATTTGGAGTTATTTTTATTTTTAGTTACATGTTCTTCCATCACTGTTCTGGGGAATGCTGGATGGAATGGTTACGTTCATTTCTCTTTTTCTCCATCATGATTGTTTCCTGCAGTCCCATTTATTCTTGTCAAGTTTTCCTTCATGCCATCAATCTGCCTCATTTGTGTATCCATCCTGTTTCTTTTTCTTTCTTTCAGGGCTGCGAAGAGCCATAGATGGTCTTTTATTTGGTTGGTTTTCATTCTTGATGCATGTACAAACCACTGGAGTATGCATTTTTGAATCTTATAGATGTCTTCCAGATAGAGCTTTATATTATTATGAAGATATTTGTCATTTGGGCAGCTCAGAAAGACTTTCTCCATGCGGCTCTCTGCTCACCTTTTATATTTTGCAGACAGCAGCTTGTCAGTTGACTTGGTATTCATGTCTCTTTAGTTGCCGCATTCTGTAATCACAGAAATTCTGCTGTTAATGGCACATCTCAGGTTTGAGGGTATGCTCTAGAAATTGCTGGTGGTTGCTGACCCTATTATTTTGGAATGCATACTGAGTCCGTAGCTTCAAGTGATTGTATTTCATGTAGTATTCCATACACAGTTCTGTAAATGTGTCAGCTTAGCAAACATTTATTCAGTGTTCATGAGGTGTTATAAGTAATACTGTGTGGTCAATACGCTGTCTCTATAAGAATAACGATTTATAATGGAAGACAGACATTAAACTACTGAATAAAACTCATTATAGCGCTACAGATAGTGTTAAGTGCTGTGAAAACAAAAAAGCAGTGTATGAAGATGGAGCTAGAGGTACTGAATGCAGTCAGAAAAGGCTCTTGGGGAGGTGACATTCTAGCACAGCTGTTCGATGTGAGGGACTACACCCAGTTTATGGAAGAGAGCAGCAAGCGCAGAGTGCATGAAGCAGAGCCTGGTGACTGAGGGTCACAGAAAGATCTGAGTGGCAGATGCTAGTTAGCTGGTGGGTGAGGTTGGAGAAGTAGCAGGGGTACTTCAAGAAGCTGATACGATACGGTGAAGGGTTTGGATTTTATTTTACGTCTAAGTCCATGGAGAATTTTCAGTAGAGTAGGCTGTGCGTTGGTTTGTGTTTGTCTTAAAAAAAAAGTCATCCTGGTTGCTCTCTGGGGAATAGATTGTAGGCTTGCAAGGCAGAGAATTTGAGACTCTTAAAGCAGTCTTTGTGAGCAGCATAAGTAGACTTGGGCTGTAAAAGTTGGCCTGAAGCTGGAGAGAAGTAGCAATGCTTGGATTAAGTCTTGAAGGTAGAGCAAATAAGCGTGTTATTAGATGGATACTGAGAAAAAGAAGCAAACCCAATTTTGGCCAGACAATGAAGTGAATTACATTGGATTACTGACAAGTGGAAGACTCAGAGAAAAGCAGGTTTGCAGGGAGAAAATATGGAGTTCCATTTTGGGATTGTTATGGACTCTTCATGGATTTCCCTACCTTCCCTTTCTTTGGAGGCAGTGACAGGTACAGGAGCTGAAGAGTGGGCAACCAGACTAGAGGTGAAGGAGGCAGTGGGACTGAGAGCTGCATAGGCAGCCAATGAAGTTGGTTATATATTCAGGAGATTGAGCAACCAAGTAAATATATTGAGGTTACAACAAACTATGTTTATTATTGACAGATAAGGAATTTATAAATATAGAATGAGGAAGATTAAAAAGAATTTGAAGATGTCAGACAGGAATTGGAAATTTAAAGTAAATTCATGGTTTTTAAAACATGAATATAAATGTAGATACTGAAAATCTATGCATATGACACCACTTTAAAAGTTTGTAGAAAATGGAATTAAGAGAGAAGTTTATTTTGATGCGAAAAGTTTGAAATCCATGCATATGGGAAGTCCTCAAAATGGTCATGGAAGATGTCTACAATCAAAAATAGCTAGATGAATTTGTAAATTCTGTCATCTCCTAAGAGGGAAATCAAAGTTCCTTGAAGGAACAGTTGATTGCAGGGTATGTGTAATGAGCCTGGGAAATATATTTCTCTAAGGAATTGAAGAACTCTTCAGGGGCCGGTGCTGTGGCTTAGTAGGTAAAGCTACCACCTGTGGGGCCAGTATCCCATATGGGTGCCGGTTTGGGTCCCAGCTGCTAGATTCAGTTCTCTGCTAATGTGCCTGGGAAAGCAGTGAAAGATGGCTCAAGTCCTTGGACCCCTTTATCCATGTGAGAGACCTGGAAGAAGCTCCTGGCTTTGGATTGGCAAAATTCTGGTCATTGTGGCCATTTCTGGAGTGAACCAGTGGATGGAAGATTCTCATTCTCTCTCTCTCATCTCTCTCTTGTCTCTCTCTCTGTCTCTCTTCTCTCTCTTTCTTTCTCTGGCTCTCTAACTCTACCTTTCAAATAAATAAATAAATCTTAAAAAAAAATTCTTTCAGAGTGATAGGGTGTGTCATGAAGATGCAGAAGTTAGCTTGAAGGAGCGCACACTGGCCAGATACTGGATAATTTCAGCACTAAAGTAAATGTTGATGTTGTATACGAATAAGTGAGAGATAAGAAAAATTTCTTCTTTACAGCGGGGCGTTTTGTTAATGATGAAGAAGTGGGTAGTTCAAAAAAAAAAGTCATTATTTGGCATCTACCATAATGATACTTGATTCAGATGGAAGTTACAAATGGATCCTGATGTTGGTGGGAAGAAGTTAGATGAGACATTGAATGCTGTGTAGTATTGGGTTATCTCCCCGTAAAATGGGTAGTTAAAAAAACAAGCCATTATTTGGCGTCTACCATAATGATAGTTGATTCATATGGAAGTTACAAATGGATCTTGATGTTGGTGGGAAGAAGTTTGATGAGACATTGAATGCTGTGTAGTATTGGGTTATCTCCCCACAAAATGCTTATGATTTACAGAGGAAAATCTGGTGACCAGATGATCTAGGTTAACCTCACCAGTCGTGACATACGTTGACATCATGTGATTCTTGATGAGAAAAGCTGAGAAAAGGTTAGTGTGATTTCTGAGGTTTTTCTGATAAAATGCCAACATGAGTTTGACTTTGAGGACACCTTTACAGTTTTTGCTTGAGGGACATCCTAAAGAGTGAAAGATTGGAACTCTTGAGAATTGTCAATATCACAAAGGTGGGGAAACACTGAGCAGCTATTTGAGAATAAAAGAGGTACAGCAAGGGAATGCCGCATTTGATGCTGGGCAGCAAGTGCAAGGGCTGCTGTTGACAGGCACAGCGTGTGCAGAGGACCTCTAGATTGGACTGACAGTGTGGTATCAGTTTCCTTATTCAGCTACTGATCTGAGGTTCCAGAGGTGAATATTCTCTTGTGGAACGTTTACTCTGGTGAACATAGGGCAGATCAGCCCTTATGTCAGAAACTTGCTCTCTAAGAGTAATGAGAATGGGTGCAGTTAGATAAAGAAGGTGATTGGAACAGATGTGGTAAAACGTTAATGATGGAGACATTGCAGTTCAGGGGATGCAGTTCCTTGTAGCATCCTTGAACCATGGCCAGCTATTTGTGTGGAGGTGAGGTGATGGCGGAGAGTTGGGTTTAGTACATATCAAGGTCTTTAAGGTTCCTGTGATAGAGAAACAGAGGAGGAGAGGATGAGTACTGGGCACCTGGTGGGGGGCCTGATAGTGCCAGACAGTAGAATCTATACTGAGTAGGGATTGAGAGAGGACACGCATGAGGAGGGAACTGTGGAGATGTTACGAGAGTGATTGGAGGGGCCAGTACCGTGGCTCACTTGGTTAACCCTCTGCCTGCATCACCAGCATCCTGTATGGACGCCGGGTTATAGTCCTGGTTGCTCCTGGATCATGTTAGAACCCTTGGTTTAAGACTCAAGTATGGCCGGCGCCGTGGCTCAATAGGCTAATCCTCCGCCTTGCAGCGCCGGCACATCGGGTTCTAGTCCCGGTCGGGGCGCCAGATTCTGTCCCGGTTGCTCCTCTTCAAGGCCAGCTCTCTGCTGTGGCCCGGGAGTGCAGTGGAGGATGGCCCAAGTGCTTGGGCCCTGCACCCCATGGGAGACCAGGAGAAGCACCTGGCTCCTGCCAGCGGATCAGCGCAATGCGCCGGCCGTGGCAGCCATTGGAGGGTGAACCAACGGCAAAAGGAAGAGCTTTCTCTCTCTCTCTCTCTCTCTCTCTCACTGTCCACTCTGCCTGTAAAAAATTAAAAAAAAAAAAGACTCAAGTGTGCTGTCTTGAAGCACACTGCTTCTCTATTCTGTAGTGTGAACTCCAGGTCATTATTATGTAATTGTTAGCAGTCTTAATAGGTAAAAAAAGGCTGTGTTCTCTTTGATGGGTGCTCTTGTTACTCACGCCTCCTACCTAGGCTAGAAAGCAGAGTACCTTTAGATGTTTCTACATGCATGTGGAGCGACTCAGCTTTTTCTCTTTATAGCTTTGGTATAACTAGAATCTTCCCTCTCTGCCACCTTTGTTCCATGGCCCTGCTGCAGATTATTGTCATCCTTTGCCTCTTATTCTTGTTCTGCTCATCCTCCTCAAAAGCACCAGTCGTTTGACCAATACATGCACTCAGTAAATGGAGAGAATACAGGGAGGCACTTTGAACACGTAGGGGCATTTCTCTTATCAAATGCCTGACACGGGAATGTTACTGCTGATCTTGCTCTGATTAGATTTCTTTCTTCTTTCTTTCTTTTTTAATGATTTATTTTCTTAAAAGTCAGAGTTACACAGAGAGAGAAGGAGAGGACGAGAGAGAGGCAGAGGGAGAGGTCTTCCGTCTGCTGGTTCATTCCCCAGATGGCTGCAATGGCTGGAGCTGCTGCAATCTGAAGCCAGGAGCCAGGAGTTTCTTCCAGGTCTCTCACATGGGTGCAGGGGCCCAAGGACTTGAGCCATCTTCTACTGCTTTCCCAGGCCACAGCAGAGAGCTGGATTGGAAGTGGAGCAGCTGAGGCTCATGCCTGCACTGCAGGCAGTGGCTTTACCTGCTACACCACAGCGCTTACCTGCTAGATTTCCTCTTTCTAACATAGGCAGTACAGTACTGTCCTTTTGAGAGGAACAAAGGTTGTAAACCTCACATGTGAAATGAGAAGTTGAGTAAGAAGACCTTCAGGGGCAGGTATTTGATGTTGGATGGCATTAAGAAGCTGCTTGGAACACCTGCATCCCATATGGTATTCCCTGTTTCAAGTCCTGGTGTTGCTACTTTACTCAAAAAAAAAAAAAAAGAGATAAGGTTTTTCATTTGAAAGGCAGAGAGACAGAGAGGGAGAGAGATAGATCGATCTTCCATCCACTGGTTCACTCCCCAAATGGCCTCAGTGGTGGCTGGGACCGGGCCAGGCCAAAGTCAAGAGCCAGGAGCTTCATCTGGGTATCCCACAAGAGTGGTAGGGCCCAAGCACTTGGGCCATCTGTATTGCCTTCGCAGGCAATTAGGAGGGAGCTGGTCCAGAAATGGAGCATCTGGGACTGGAAGTGGTACCCATATGGGATGCTGGCGTTGCAGGGGGCAGCTTTACCCACAACACCACAGTGCCAACACCTAGTGCTGCTTATGATGCAGCTCCTAGCTGATGTATCTAACATTGAGAAATGAGAGAAAAAGTACCAACATGATAACGTGCACGTAGAAAATGTCAACAGTGACCTCAGATGCTGCCTTTCTGTATTCTGTCTTGCTTTGTGGAAGATAGGATTTGTCACATTTCAAACACATTCCATAGGTTAAATGCAGGGCTAGACTGTGAAGGGTGGTGACTGGCAAGCAGACCTGTGTTCTGTGGAGAACTGTGTAGATCACAGGTGTTCCGTGTCCTTGTGCAAGTGGATACGTAAGAGTCTGAATAAATAAATTGCAAAGATTTCCTGATGCGTGAGTCAGAGAATACGCCAGACAGAATGTTTGTAAGGAAGAAGAGAAGGAATGTGTACCAGAATCTTTTCTAAGTTAAACTCTTTTTCAAATTCTGTGTTAATAGGGTATGTAGTGCATATAATATCAAATTCTACACAAACTCTAGTAGTTGGTCTTGATGCAGTATTTTATTTACAGCTGTGTCTTCCTTTTTTAAATTTTTTACTTTTTTCGATCTTTCTTATTTTTCATTGAGAGTTACACATGGAGAGGATGAGAGGCAGAGTGAGAGGAGAGAGAGGGAGGTCTCCCATCTGCTGGTCCACTACCCTGTTGGCTGCAAAGGGCGGAGCTGAGCGGATCTGAAGCCAGGAACCAGGAGCCAGGAGCCTCCCCGGGGTCTCCTGCATGGGTGCAGGGGCCCAAGGAGTTGGGCCATCTTCTGCTGCATTCCCAGACCGCAGCAGAGAGCTGCTTCGGAAGTACAGCAGCCGGGACTCGAACCGGAGCCCATATGGGATGCCGGCACTGTGGGCGGTGGCTTTACCCGCTACCGCACAGCGCTGGTCCCTCCCGGAAGCTGTTCCCCGTGGGATCCAGCTGTCTGCTAACGTACCTGGGAAAGCAGAGGGAGATGGCCCAAGGACGTAGGCCCCTGAACCCAGAAGGGAGCACCGGATAAAGTCCCTGGCATCTGCTTTGGCCTGGCCCAGCCCCGGCCTTTGTAGTCACCTGGGGGGTTGATCCCCCAGAAGGACGCTCTGGCGAGAAAGAGCGCTCGTGATGCCGCTTGCATTGCTTCTCTCCCCATGCGGCTTCAACAGCATGCGCTGTGCCAAACAGAAGCCAGGGGGCAGGAGCTCCATTGAGGACTCCCAGGAGGCAGGGAAGTGGGGTGCAGAGTACCTGGGCCACCAGCGGCTGCCCCGCCTGGGTAAAGCCTGGAGGGGCGGGACTGGAAGTGACCCTGGGGGCGCTGGACGCGGGATGTCGCAGTGCGCAGATGCGTCCCGTTGCGCCATGGCGACGGCCAGTGAGGAGTGCGCCTGCGCCTGGCGCTGTGACCTGGAAGTGCACCCGCAGGCGCATCTGCAGCTGTGCTGGTGCTCAGGTAGGAGTCAGCGTCGTGTCCGCTCCTGCCCAGCGCTGGCACAAGCCTTGAGGAGCCATCCTCGACGCTGGTGGCCCACCCTGAGAAGACACAGTGAGTGCCCCCCCAGGTTCAGGCCGGGTTCAGATGAGGCTGCAGTCTGAGGCGGCCGCATCAGTTATCTTGGGCTTCTGGAAATTTCTAGGTGCAGTCTTTTGCTTCGGCCCCTTCTGGAAGACTACACCTCAAGACTGCGTTCATGTTCCAGAGACACAGAAACGGCCTTCCTGCGGAGAGTTTGGTGTGGTGGCCTTCCTGTCACTGGGTAGGCGGGGCCCAGGGTGCAGAGCGGGGGTGGGGTGTGTGTGTGAAGGGTAGCTGGGATAGAAGGTGGAGGAGAGGGTGTAAGGGGGAGGTGGGAGGAGGGAGCGAGGGGGAAGGATGAAAAAGTGGCGTGCAGGTGTGGAGGCGAGGAAGGTAGGGGCAGAAACCCTCGTGGGGCAGAGGCAAGGGAGGGGGAGAGTGACAGGCATCCCGGTGAGTGTGTGGTTGAGCGTGGGGTGGGGAGAGGAAGAACTTTTCCCACGGCCCCGGTTTTCTGCCCCTGGTGGGAAGTAGCCTTGGCCGCATCCGTGAGAAGAGGCCTTGATCACGGCCTTTCTTCTCCGGGTTGTTCGGCAGTGTAAGGTGTGTGTGCGCAGGAAAACGGGCATGGGGCGCTCGAATTAATTTGCACCTAATCCGGTGACTTTCCACAGACTGCACACAGGGAGGAGAAAGCAGAAGCTTAGAGAAACCCCAAGAATCCCTCTTTGCTCTGTTCCAGCCTGCCCCAAGATTCTGACACCTCATAGTAAGTACGCGACTTTTTTCTATTTAAAGACTGGTTTGAAGGGCAGAGTTATAGATGAGGCGGTGAGGGAGAGATCTTCAGTGTGTGGGCTCACCCCGCCCAGGTGCCAGGTGGCTACAATGGCCGGTGCTTGACCAGGCCGGAGCCCAAGCCAGGTACTGTATCCAGTACTCCGGTGTGGGTTCGGGGGCCCAAGTCCTTGGGCCACTTCCTCTGCTTTCCTAGGCGTTTGAGGAGACAGCGGGATCACAAGTGGGAAAAGCCTGGGTGGGGCGGCGGTCGGAGCCATGGCATAGCGGGTGAAGCCGCCGCCTGCAGTACCAGCATTCCATATGTGTGTTGGTTCGAGTCCCAGCAGCTCCACTTCCGTTCCAGCTCTCTACTGTGGCCAGGCAAAGCAGTTGAAGAGGGCCCAAGTCCTTGGGCCCCTGGACCTGTGTGGGAGTCCTGGAGGAAGCTCCTGGCTCCTGGTTTCATATCCACTCAGCTCTTTCTGTGGATGGTTGGCCGTGGTGGCCTTCCTGTCACTGGGTGGGTGGGGCCCGAGGTGCAGAGAGCGGGGAGGGTGTGTGTGTTTGAGGGGTAGTTGGGATAGAAAGTGGAGGAGGGAGGGGCTCAAGGGGGACGCGGGAGGAGAGAGGAAGGGAGGAGAATGAAAAGGTGATGTGTAGGTGTGGAGGTGAGGAAGGGAGGGGCAGAAACCCGCGTGGAGGAGAGGAAAGGGAGGTGGAGAGTGACAGGAGTCCTGGTGGGTGTGGGTGGTGGCAGGGTTTGGGAGAGGAAGAACTTTTCCCATGGCCTCGGTTGCGTCTTGGGTGTTTTCTGTCCCTGGCCAGCAGTAGCCTTGGTCGCGTCCTTGAGAAGAGGACCTTGACTCACGGCCTCTCTTCTCCAGGTTGTTCGGAAGTGTAAGGTGTGTGTGCAGGAAAACGGGCATGGGGCGCTCGAATTAATTTGCACAGAATCTGGTGAATTTTCACAGACTGCACACAGACAGCTTGATCACAAGTGGGAACAGCCTGGGTTGTTGGGGGTTTGGGGGTGTGGGGCGGGCAGAGCCATGGCATAGTCAGTGAAGCCACTGCCAGCTGTACCAGCATCCCGTATGGGTGTCTTCCTTTTCTGTGATACTTTTCTCTCCTTCCCCTGACAGAGGTAAGTATCCAGAGCTTTTGGATGTATTTCATTACAGAAATATTTCTGTTACACACTCTTTATATATGTAAAGTACTTACCCATTTAATCACCATTTATTTGCTGTGTACCTATTTCATGCAAGACTGTGAGCTTGTCCAGGGCAGGACTTTATCTCTCTGCTTTCATTCCTGTAGTCCCTGGTCACAGTTGGTATTTGATATATGCAGAACTAACAGTGCCCTCACTGCTGCGTCTTGGGACAGGAAGTGATGGTTAATGAAGGCTCTGGTCACAAGAATAAAGGTCGGAGGGACAAGAAAGGATGTTTAACAGAATCAGCATTAATGAAGCACTTTCAGTTGTCAGGCTTCTTAAGGTACCGTTGTCTCATTTCTAAATAACAACACAAGGAGGGGAAGCAAGAGGTTTTTTTGTTTGTTTGTTTTTGTTTTTTTTGAATTATACCACATTGTCCTGTCTAATTCTCTTCAAAGGTCTGTGAGGGAGGCACTTCTGATAGCCTTTTAAATATTAGTTAAAGGAAGTGGGAACCTGCCCTAGGCCATATATCAAGATCAGTGAAGTTCCAGTTTAAATCCTGCTTTGCTTGCCCCAGAGCTGTGTCCCTCCTGGGGTTGGAACCTCAGCTTCCATCGGTTCCAGAGTTGGGGTATCAGAGAGGTGGTAGCCAGAGAAAACCAGTGGTCCTAGTCTTTGGGCTTGTCTGTGTGTGGAGCATAAATAACTACAGGGACTTGAGCTGTGTCACTAAGGACCCTTCTTGCTAATGCTGTGGCCTCATGCTGTGATTTGTTAACATAGGTCTTGTGTCCTGGTTCACACCAGTGGGGAGTCTTGAGCTGTTGGCGGGGGGCGGGGGGGTCTGAGGAGGGTACCTTGCCACCCTGGGACTGGAACTGACTTTTAAGAGGGACCTTGAGGTATGAAAGGAGATTTGCTGGTAGGGTTAGGACCAGAGGGTTTGAGGAGTCCTCAAGGTCCCTGGTGATTAGTCTTTTTAAAATTTATTTATTATTTATTTCAAAGGAAGAAAGAAATATTTCATGCGTTAGTTTACTTCCCTAATGCCCTCAACAGCTGGAAAGGTATGTGAAGCCAGGGTCTGGGAACTCAATCCAAGTCTCCCATGTGAGTGGCAGGGATGTAAGTACTTGAGCCATCACCTGCTGCCTCCCAGGTTGGAATAGTAGGAAGCTGGATTCAGGACTTCAGCCAGGACTTGATCCTGGGCACTCTAACATGAGCTGTGGGGATTACAGTAGAGGCTTAGTCGCTATACCAAAAGCCCATCCCTGATTAGTCTTCAGTTCCCTCCTTCAAAGTGTGGCTGGCTACTTGGGAGGGGTTTACCTCACCACTGCTAACTGGGCCTGCTGCACAATTTTGTGAGGACCTTGTTCCAAAGGCAGGGGTAAAGGGCCACTAAAGATACTAAAACATAAAGCTCTTTCCTTTCTTCCACCTACCTCCTTGGCTCAGACTCATGCTCTTTTGACTGGCTTACAAAACACAAGTTCAAAGACAGAGTTTTGAGGATTTTTAAGACACCACCAGCAGAGGTTTAAACCCAGTGCAGGCCCTTCAGAGAGCGAGCCGTGTGACTGTTTCTGTGTGACCATGTAGGCTGCACGCCCATGAGGTTGGCCCTGGCTGCTGAATATAACCCATTGGCTTTAACCAGTCCAGGTCTAATCCTGTGACACTCCAGGGCACCTGGGCAGACTTATGTCTTATTAAATCAGCTCCCTGAGGATTGTGTGGACTAGTTAGTCATACTGTCTCGTGATCACGCTCCTCGATTTTCTTAGAGACCTCTTGTCTTGTCTAGCTAGGACTGGTATCTTTTTCTAGAGTAAGGCTCCTCACCCCTGACCTAGAGCACTGAGAGGAACTGGAATGCTGCTGTGTGGCAGAGACCTCCTGCAAGTTCTCTGAGCAGTACTGGGTCCCCACAGCTCCGCTTAGTGTTTCTATGGTACCACACTTTGAGAACTGTGCTCGCAAATGACTCATGGGACAGTCTGTCCCTGCTCTATTCCTGCTCTGAGCCTGGCAATCAAGGTCCAGACAAGGCCCCTGATAGAAATGTTGCATCCAAGCAGCCCCCTTATAACTAAGGTCACCTCAAGATCCCCACAAATGGATCTTGGACCAGAGGTCAGGACTTTATGTGCAACTTGAACACTTCCTGCCTTGGGAAGTTCACTGCCCCCACCCCAGGACATGTTCTGAGCTGCTTGGTCCTAGGTGTAGAGGCTCTGGCCTCTGGAAATGTACTGAGTTGACTTCTGAGTTTCCAGATGCCAGAAAACATGTAACGGAGTTCCTCGGATCTGTGTGACCACTTGGATATCCAACTGTGATTGCAGACACCCATGGTGAAGACTTTTGAGTGCCGCCTCATGGTGGAGCTGAGTGCTTCCTGCTGGGACTGTGGGATCTTCCTGGGATGCCAGGGTGGCACAGCAAGCCATGGTGCTCTGGAGGCTGTCACTGAATCTGTGTGTAGCTTAGAAGGTAAAACTGTGTCTTTCCAGTAGTATGGAGCAGAGCCTCAGGACGAGGAGATGGTCCTATCAGAACTTGATGCTGGGGCTGGCGCTGTGGCACAGCAGGATAAAGTGTTGGCCTGCAGTACTGGCATCCCATATGGGTGCTGGTTCATGTCCCGGCTGCTCCACTTCTGAGCCAGCTCTCTGCTAAGCCCTGGGAAAGCAGTAGAAGATGACCTGAGTCTTTGGGGTCCTGCACCCGTGTGGGAGACCTAGAAGAAAATTCTGGCTCCTGGCTTTGGATCAGCTCAACACTGGCCATTGGCAGTCATTTGGGGAGTGAACAAGCTGTTGGAAGACCTCTCTGTCTCTGTCTGTCTCTGTCTCTCTAACTCTTTCAAATAAGTAAAATAAATCTTTTTTAAAAAAGAACTTAATGCTAATGTGTGCATTTGTTCTAACTTGGAAAGGAAATCTCATTCCTCTGCTTCAAGTCACCTTGCAATTCAGGAAGGGCAGCATTTTTTTTGCGTTAGGCTTCTTGCTTCTTCTCTGCTGGCTTCTCCCTTGTAAATTATCATGTAGCATCATCCTTTGCTCTGGTAGGATTCATTTTTAAAACTGTGCTTTTTCTCTTCTTCATCAGAATAGTTCAGAAAGTTAATGGGAAATGGAATCAAAAGATACCTTTATTTTAGTGTAAAATTTTTTAAGCCCATGCATATTTTTTGTAATACGTATTTTTATATAATGTTTGAAGATCCCTCATGTATCATAACAAGTCTTTACAAATTTTGGTCATTGTCTTGGTCCTTTAGTTATTAGGAATAAATTATTTTGTTAGGTTGAAATTAGCCTATTTGAATTAGTGCCGGATCTCATTTGCTGTGACATAAAGAATTGCTTTATGGATAATGAAAGCACCTTAATGATGTGGTCTAAAGGAGAAAACAATATTACTGAAGCTATTAACACCAGGGGACTTCTCCCTGACCTCTTAACAGTGCCCTGCAAACTGTACATTATTGCACTTTTGAGGATCCAGGGGCTGAAGTCTGGCCTGAAGGTATTTTAGAGAATGCTCCACGTGGGAAAGTCATAAGAAAAACAGAGGAATATAAGTAGCAGTTAATGAGAAGGCAGAAGAGACTTCTAGAATTGAAGTGACCACAAGGTTTGCTGGGATTTTTTGAGCAGCACAGCACTAGGTTGTCTGTGTTGGGCACCAGATACAATCACTACAGCCTTGTGAAGTTAGAAACTATGCCGTTCTGCAGAATTCAGTTTGAGACTCACTAATAGGACTCAGCCTACAAGGAATGCAGATGAGACAGAGCATCTCTGACCTTAACAGAGGCAGTGTGATTGGTCATTCTTTACTTTCCCTTTATATTGCTATAGCAACTTTAAAATGCCTTTTGTTTAAAAACCTGAGGAAATGTATGTGAAAAGTCATTTTGGCAATCTTTGGTCATCAGTAAATTCACCATCTTACGTGTGTTATAACTTACTGAACCCGTGGTACTAGGAACTTGATAGAAGTTTGCAGCATTAGACTACAATTTTCTGCTTGCTCAAAACTGAGGGAGTTGGAGCTTACCCAGCATAATTAGAAATGTACCCTCTATTTGAAGCCTTGGCAAGAACAATAATTTAGTATCGTGGCTGTGTGGCACTGGTAGAATGTGTTGTTCAGTCCTGAGTTTGGGCACCTTGTTTGTTTATGACAGAAAACAGCTTTCAGAAACTTCCTGGTGGATAAAATACCCTTTTCACAATCTGGTGGTTTCATTGCTTTTTTCCTAAAGGTTTAATTTTCCCTTCGAGTGCAGGCATGTTCATTTTATCAAAGCTGGCATTTTCTCTTCTTTAAAAATTAAAGTCTTGAGTATTCTGAAGAAAATTTCGCAACCATTAGGGTATATAAGTGCGTGTCGTGTGAGCATAATTACAAGGATGAAATGCTTTGCTTTTGAGTAGTAGTGGACCAACACTTGGTGTGCTAAGCAACATAGTTTTTATTCTATTTTGTGGTTCAAAGGCTGCTTACTACTGCTCCTGATCTTAGATTATCTTAGTCCTTTTTGTCAAATGGATTTAGAGCGCACAGCACCTTTTTATCCACCTTCTCTCTGAAAAGCAGTGGGAGATAGAGCAACTTTTTTAAAGATTTATTTATTTATTTGCGAGGTAGAGTTACAGAGAGAGAGGTTTTCCGTCCAATGGTTCACTCCCCAAATGGTTGCAATGGCCAGAGGCGAACCGATTCAAAAGCTGGAGCCAGGAGCTTCTTTGAGGTCCCCTACATGGTTTCAGGGGCCCAAGAAGTGAGGCTATCTTCTGCTGCTTTTCCAGGCTATAAGCAGAAAGCTAGATTGGAAGAGTAGCATCGGGGGCACGAACCGCACCCATGAGGGATGCTGGCGCTGCCGGAGGGATGCTTTACCTACTTTACCACGGCGTTGGCCCACAGAGCAAATTTTTAAGCCAAGAGCCAGGAGCCCAAGAGCTGGGCCATCCTCCGCTGCTTTCCCAGGCACATTAGCAGGGAGCTGGATTGGAATCCGAGTACCAGAACTCGAACTGCTGCCTATATGGGATGCTGGCACCGCAGGAGTGGCTTTTAATTCTTCCTATGACTTTAATTTAGCTACCCGGGAACTTTAATTTAGCTACCTGAGCTACCAGAGCAGAGGCTAGGACAGGTGTTCCCAGCCTCATTTTATGGGTCAGGAATAAATAAAGCCTGGAGTATTGGCTGCATTTGTTCATCTGGAACTTGATACCAGAGCCCAGAATTTTAGTTTTATAAATGTTGAAGATTTTTGGCTCCAGAATTTAAATGAAGTTCAGCATCTTTACTTTTTGTTATTCTGAATGTGATTTACTTGTCCCTGAAGTGTGCACATCACAAAATTTATTATTTAGAAAGTGGAAGTTGAAAAAGAAAATGGAAGATACTCCTCAGTTCTGTTTGGAGATGTCCGAAGCACTGTTGACAGTTTGGTGTGCTCTCTTACAGATGCTTTTCCTCCCTTAAATTGTGTGTGTGTGTGTGGGTGTGGGTGTGGGTGTATTGTGTGTGTACAGTGCTCACATGCACATAGAAATGACTTTGTGCAGAACTGTGCTCTTAATAGGATAGTTTCCATCTTTCTTTTTATACTTGACAGTATAGTAAACTATAAACCTTATAAACACAATAAACATAGATCATTTTATACATATAGACATTATAAACACATAGATCTAATTCTCTTCAATGACTGTATAAGATTACATTGTATTCCAACATAAGGGGTTGCTATTTTGTGTGATAATTCTGATTTTTTTTGAGAGGCAGAGTGGACAGTGAGAGAGAGAGACAGAAAGGTTTTCCCTTTGCCGTTGGTTCACCCTCCAATGGCCGCCGCGGCCGGTGCACCACGCTGATCCGATGGCAGGAGCCGGGTACTTATCCTGGTCTCCTATGGGGTGCAGGGCCCAAGTACTTGGGCCATCCTCCACTGCACTCCCTGGCCACAGCAGAGAGCTGGCCTGGAAGAGGGGCAACCGGGACAGAATCCGGCACCCCGACCGGGACTAGAACCCGGTGTGCCGGCGCCGCAATGCGGAGGATTAGCTTACTGAGCCGCGGCACCGGCCGATAATTCTGATTTTTCACCATTAAAATAATGCGGCAGTGATCAACCTGGAATGTGCATACTTGAGCATCCCTGGAACTGTTTTGATGACCTGTGTTATTGGAGAATTGCTAAGACAAGAACAGTCCTGTTTAAAATTTTCCTAGGTCCTTCAACATTATTCCGCAGGGTTGCATCCATCTAGACTTCCACAAACAGTGAGGTAAATTTCCTGTGCTTTCCATCAACACCGGGAGTAAAGCATTGTTGGTCAGTGTACATGGTGCTTAACGTGGAATCTGGTGTTTTCTTACTTACATAGGTTATGATTTCCAACTATCGCCAAGAGGTAAACACTAGAGTTAGGTTTAGGCTGTGGTTCTTGCTGGTATGCCTCTGTTTTAAATTTCATCTCACATCAGCTTGGCATCAAGATTTCCAGCTTTCCAAAGCTGGCCACACATTTAAAGCAAGTGTCTCAACCAGTTGTTAGAGGAAAAGATACAGCAGTGGTAACGATGATGCTAAATGAATATGATATCTGACACCTCATCACCTAGTTGAAATATCTTTGTGTTTACTTGTTTTCTGGAATAAAAATAATTCAGGCTTATCGAAACTATACATTTTCATTCCTTCCACAAATGAGACAATCTAGTTTCTGACTCACTGGGCTTCTAAAATTCTGTGGGTAGGGGCTAGTGTTGTGGTGCAGTGGGTTAAGCCATCACCTGTAATGCCAGCATCCCACCCTTGTTTTCTTTCTGTAATCCAGTAGTTGAAAAACAGCCACCACTCCCAATGCATGAGTCCTATAAAAGCAATTTCACTTTATTTGAACACTCTAAGGAGAAAAAGCAGATGAGTATGTATTGTACCTAAAGAGAAAAACTCTGTCAAATTTTAAATCGAATGGTGGAATAAATTCCATGACAAAAGTGAAGCAAACAATTGACCTGTGGCCCCACTGCGCTGGTGCCTGGCTTCACTGCCTACTGGGGACAGACAGCAGGAGCCCAGGAGAAGCCTGGAGCCACACCCCTGCGCGGGCTTGGTCTTTGTTTTTTGATTGGTTGGAGCCTGCAGGTAATCCAACCAGAATTGATGTATGCTGTTGAATACCGAGTTTATAAAAGGGGTGCTCAGTGCTGCTGTTTCCCTTTTCTCTTCTTGGTGTCCAGCGCCGTGGAGCTCTTCATTGGAGCATGTGCTAAGCCCTGGCCCTAAGAACAAGGAGGTGAGCAGCCGAGAGCAACACCTGCAGGAAGGGCCGGGCTGCCGGTAGTAGATTCAACAGGACCCTCAGGTTTGTCCATCCTCGCCTGGTGAGTCTTCTTGAAATGTTTGTGCATATCATACGCCGGTCCTGGACACAGGCAGGGGACACTTGGGCCTTTAGGAGCCATTGGGAAGGAAGAATAAATTGTATGTTATAAATTGAATACTGTATTTTATATGATAACCTTTTATTATATATTATAAATTTCATATCATATGTTCTAAATAGATTTTAAATTGTATATTGTAAACCATATATGTGCTCGGAGGTATCACAGACAGTTCCAGGAGGTGTGAGCCTACCTGGCTGAATTCTGATGCCAGGATGGGTGAACCAGCAGGTGCCCGCAGGTGAGTCATCTTCTTATAGGTGGGCAATTAAGATGCCCAGCAACTGTGTTGATTTCCAGGTCTCTTGTTTTATTTTCTGGATTTATAGTTCTACTTAGTGGATAGGAGCTGAGAAAGTGGATCTGGTCATCCAGGAAGGAAGTTCCTGCTCACAGGCTTTGCTTCCTGTTTTTCCTAATTTGCTAAGATAGTTTCTCTCAGTTTGCATTGAAGGTTCTCCAACACAGCAGTAATAACTTTGACTGCTAAACCCAAAAAGATGGTTGTACATTGTTGTCATTGCCCCACTGAATTCTAATTCTGCCTCTGTGATATCCAGTGTTTCCCTAATTTTATGAAAAAGTTCCTGAGGAATACATTGTTGTATTGTGTTAATGAGTGTGGTTATCTGGGAAGACATATCATGTAAAATTTACATATCCCAGTCATACTATTGCATTAACTAGGAATATGGGGACTCCGTTTATCATCAGAGGATGGCACCGAAATTTTGAGTGGGTAGCATTACTTCCTAAGTATATTTGTTTCAGGTATAAAACTATAAGGTTCTGAATAACTCAATACAGGTTCTTTTTACTTCTAAATTCGATTTTGAAATACTGAAATCATTCGGATTATGATATTTGTAGACCATTTTTAGGTCTGAGAAGGCAGGGGCATTGTTTCTGGGCAGTATCCACTCTGGTTGCCGTGTAATTGGTTCTAAACCATCGGTTGGTGAATTGAAATCCCTGTTTGTCCTGTGTTTTAAACAACACAAAATTTCAAAATCCTTAGGTATTGTGTTTTGTGGTTTGGTTCTTACAGTATGTGGTGAATTAAGTCTCCCTTCCTTCTGGTTAGCAGTTACTCGTGTTGACATCCCAGGATCATTCCTTGATCCTCATCTTATGAGATGCTGACCAGTGACTACTCCGAAACAGCCCCTTGGTGCACGTCCTCGTGGATGTTCCAGTTTCCTCAGTATCCACTCTTGGTGTTCCTGTTAGTGCTGATTGTTCAAATCCAGAAGTTGAAATGACCCCATGTTCAGTCTATGTGTTTGTTCTCACTGGTCTTCTCATCCTAGGCAGCCTTATCTCTGTACCATGTTTCAGGAAGGTCTTGGCTCTTTCTCTCATCGTTAGCTTGACCTATTTATATTGCCCATGGTTTTCTCGTGTTGGTTATTTTCAAACTTGATTCCTTGATTCCATAATTTGCCCTCACACACAACAAACCAAGAAAAATCTGTTCTTTTGTTTTCTCATGCTCCCAGTCCACAGATGTTCTCTGATAACAATCACCAGGCATCTCAAAGGCTGTCTGGTCCCTACACCCTTCTCAAAGCCACATGAATATGTGATTCTTTTGCTTTTCACTTTTGCGTCTCAGTTCTGTCACCTTTTCTACAAACCTCTGTTCCTGTGACTACCATGAAACTTTAGCATCTCCCACAAAAAGCCTAGGCTAGCAACTACTAGTGCACTACTAATAAGAAGTTAAAATATAGAAACTTTGTGAGGAAATTCCAGAATTAGAGTGGTTTATGCCAAACATCTTAAGATGCTTTTCCTCTGCTTAACTAAAGTCATATCTATGGGGGAAAACTAGGTGAAAAGTTTTCTACAAACAATGCCTTTGTTACCTCTATACAATTGTGTTTGTGAATTATGTAGGCCTCTATAATTACATATGGGGAAACTAAAACTGTGACTTGCAGTTCAGTATTGCAAATATTATAAAGCTTTCTACTGAAGTGCTGTAGTGAGAGAACAGGCATGGAGTCCAGGAAATCCTTCAATGAATTGGTATATGTGTAGTTTTCAGAGTGCTGCTTTCAAAGACATTTAAACCTTGTAAACATTTTCATACATATGATGTTAAATTTGAAAGTGCTGCCTCAGCAAACACTGAGCTCTATGTGATTGATAACTCCTCCTACACTAATGGATCACCTTGCTTGATTTCCCCACCTGATTACTATGGAAGATGACATGTGAGTGTCAAATGGGGAAAGAAAGGTTTTTCTTAAAGATTTATTTATTTGAAAGGCAGAGCTACAGAGAGGCAGGGGCAGAGAGAGAAAAAGAGAGAGGTCTTTGATCTGCTGGTTCACTCCCCATAGGGCCGCAATGGCTGGAGCTGAGCTGATATGTAGCCAGGAGCCCGGAGCTGCTTCTGGGTCTCTCTGTGGGTGCAGGAGCCCAAGCACTTTGGCCATCTTCCACTTTCCTAGGCTATATCACAGAGCTGGATCAGAAGTGGAGCAGTGGGGACTCAAACCAGTGCTCTTATGAGATGCCGGCACTACAGGCAGAAGCTTTTCCTGCTATGCCGCAGTGCCGTCCCCAAGAGATATTCTTGTAGTAGACTAATGTTCATGGTGTATAGCCCTCTGCTCTGTGCAGGTAGAATTTGAGTAATTCTTGGCAGACCCTAAATTTTTGAGGTACATAGAGATAATATGATAAATGTAATGGGACCCACAGTTTTCTGGTAAAATACTTCATGATATCTACTGGGGTCCTGCCATTTATGAAAATGGGTTCTAAAGCAACCTGATCAGTGAAGACGTTGCCACCTATTGATCCAGTGAAGCAAGTGCAGCGTGAGCACCTCTGACCCTGGCAGAGGCTGCAGCCCCTGGTGACTAAGATGCCGTAGGCCTGTACTGCTACTCATTCCACGGGGAAGGCCCTGCCATACTGCTGTGAGCATCCTGGTTTAATATTTTGGTATTGCCATGTTTTGCTTTGTTCTTCAACTTAAATACATGATATCTCCATTTGGTTCGTTTATGTCCTCTTGCAGTTTTCACAGCTAAATTTCTTTTTTTAATAATTTTTATTTATACAGAGGTGAACAGATATCATGTATTTCATAGACACAGATTGAGGAGTATAGTGATACTTCACCTTTCCCTCCTCTCCCCAGCATGCTGCCCTCCTCCCTCCTTCCTTTCCTGTGATTACAAAATAAGCTGAAAGAATGTCATTGTGAAAACTATAGGAAAGTGTAAATTCTAAAACTTGACAGAACTAACTCCATAAGGTGTAGCTCCTGGTAGGAACTGAAAAATGCAGATTGGGCTGTTTAAAAATTGTCATGCATTTCAATATGGAAACCCTAGGAATTTAGATTGAGTTTAGGTGAGAAACTACCATGGTGCCTCCCCAAAGGTGTGTTCTCAAAACATAATGTGCCCACACCCAACTATTGCTTTGAACCAAGGGCCATTGTGGTCACCAGTGATGGGAAATGGAAGGCATTTTAGGGCAGTGAGCCTGAGGACTGTGACCAAGACCTGTCCCGGTGAGTCAGTGAGAGATCAAACTATGCATGAGCCCCCTGGCTCCAAGCCCCAGCACTTGCCCCATCTTCCTATCAGCCTTCATTTACAAAGTACAGATTCAAGTGAAATCCAGCAAGAATTTGGACAGCAGAGAGCGTACTCTTTTTCGTTGGGTCCAGTTGCCGTGTCACTGGTGACATGCTGATGAAGCAGGCCCTGCCTTTTCAGTTCCATGGTTTAATTGGGCGAATTCTCAACCTGCTTGTAATATGTAACTGTGTTACATGCATATAGGAATGTACACCCATCGGTGGGAGAATACCATATGGTAATTTATAATTCTAATTTCACTTCTCACTTTCCTGGTTTCCTTCAGATATACTAACTTTTATTTTCTATTTCTGAGTTTTCAGTCTGAGGGAGGTGAGGTGACAGTGTAATGTGTTACTTGGATATTGTCTTAAATATTCTCTTGATAGAAATCCTGAATCTTTATTTTCAAGATATAAACCGCCTGAAATTTAGTTTAGTCAAGTTCATGAATGTTTTTCTTAAGATTTATTTATTTGAAAGTCAGAGTTACACAGAGAGAGAAGGAGAGGCGGAGGGAGAGAGAGAGGTCTTTCATCTGCTGGATCACTCCCCAGTTGGCCGCAATGGCCAGAACTCTGCTGATCCGCAGCCAGGAGCCAAGAGGTTCTTCCAAGTCTCCCACGTGGGTGCGAGGGCCCAAGGACTTGGGCCATCCTTTACTGCTTTCCCAGTCCATAGCAGAAAGCTGGATTGGAAGTGGAGCAGCCGGGACTTGAACCGATGCCCATATGGGATACCGGCACTGCATTTGGTGGCCTCACCTACTACGCCACAGTGCCAGCCAGCCCCAATCATGAATGTTTTAAAACTCATTTCTTTCCCATGAAGCCTACCAAAACCCCACAATATTAACCTAAGTTCCTTAATTTTTATTTGCATTTTAAGTATAGGAACCTATTTTTGCATGTTTTATTTTTCCAGCCTTATTACAATACAACCGAGAAACAAAAATTGTATATATTCAAGGCATGCAATGTGTGTTTCGATATGAGTCTGATCTTTACATTGCATTTTCACACAAACTTTTCGACTCTCCTGGTACTTACCATACACTATGAAAGGGGTAGTGCAATGAAGCTACTTAACAAAGTTATCACTCCTATAGTGTTTTTAAAATTTTTAAATTTTATTTATGTATGTATTTTCCCAGAAGATTTATTTGAAAGGCAGGGTCCAGCGCCATGGCTCACTTGGTTAATCCTCTGCCTGCAGTGCCGGCATCCCATATGGGTGCCGGGTTCGAGTCCCGGTTGCTCCTCTTCCAGTCCAGCTCTCTGCTGTGGCCCGGGATGGTGGAGGATGGCCCAAGTGCCTGGGCACCTGAACCCGTGTGGGAGACCAGGAGGAAGGACCTGACTCCTGGCTTTGGATCAGTGCAGCGCCAGCTCTAGGGGCCATTTGGGGAGTGAACCAACAGAAGAAAGACCTTTCTCTCTGTCTTTCTCTCACTGTATAACTACCTGTCAAAAAAAAAAAAAAAAAAAAAAAAAAAAGAAAGGCAGGCAGCAGGGAAAGAGAGTAAGATAGAGTGAGAGAGAGGATGAGGGATATCTCATCTCATGCATTATTTCACTCCTCAAATGTCCTCAGTGGCAGGGCTGGACCCCAGGTCTCCCACTTTGGCACAGTGGCCCAAGCCGTTGGGACATCTTCTAGTGCTTTGCCAGGCACATTAGCAGGGAGGTGAATGGGAAGTGGAGCAGCTGGGACTCGGTCTGGTGCCCATAGGGGATGCTGGCCGTCTAGGTGGAGGCTTAAGCTTTTACACCCCAGCTCCAGCACCATAACCATATATTTGTATCTTGTGACTAACATCTCTTCATTTTTCCTGCTCTCTGTGTTAGTTTGACTTTTGTATATTTCACATGTAAGTGTGATCATGTAGTATTTCTTATTTCTGTGTCTTGTTTCACTCATTGTAATGTCCTGTAGTTCCATACTTTTGGATCCATCTTGTGACAAGTAGTAGTATTTCCTTTGTTTTTAAGGTTTGGCGAGGATTCCACTGTGTGTGTATCCCAGTTTTCCTTATGGGTCCATCAACAAAGATTTGGGTTATTTCCATATCGTGGAATTGTGAATGATGCTGAAGTGAATGTGGGGGTGCAGACAGTTCTTTGAGATGGTGGTTTTCTTTTGGATTCATGGCTAATAAAGGTTGTTCCTTTTTTAATTTCATTTGAGGAACTTCCATATTGCTTTTCATAATGGCTGGCACAATTTACATTCCCTCCACTAGTGTGTGTTCTGTTTTCTCTACATTGTGCCCAATACTTGTTATCTTTTAACTTTTTAATAGTAGCCATTTAACAGATATAATAACCATTGTCATCTTGATTTGCATTTTGCTGATGATAGCAATGTTCAGAACTTTTTCACATACCCTCAGGGTACATTGTATGTCTTTGTTGGAAAACATTGATTCAGTCCTTTGTCCTTTTTAAATTGTATTCTTTGCTGCTTAGTGGTATGCCTTCCTTGTATTATTCCCTTGATCACACATCCGGTTTGCTAATATTTCCTCCTATCCATTGGTGTGCCTTTTCATTTCACTGATCTTTGCTTTACTAGTTTGTTGGGGTTTCATTTCCTTACATTTGCTTTTGCTCTCTGTGCTTTAGTTGTTAGCACATAAGCAACCACTCTTGAGGCTGATGTCAAGGACTTTTCTACTTTATAAGTTGTAAGTGTTCAGATCTTCTGTATGGACTTTCAGTTCATTTTGAGCTGATTTTAATATGTGGTGTAACAGTGATACAGTTTCAGTTTTGGACATGTGGTTATCCAGGTTGCTTCTGCCTCAGATGTGGGCCTTTACGTCCAGTGACTGCATGTTTGGTAACCCTGGTGGGCCAGGGTCCCCAGTGTCTTCAGTTGGATCCATTAAACCAGATGCTGTGGCTGGAGTTGGGCAGGAGCTTGGCATGTGTAGTGATTTGGGAGTAGGAGACCATGCAGTGATGGGGTCAAGATAGGGGACTGTGGCCTCCTCGTCTGGAAGCCAGGGCTATATGAGGGTGTGTCAGACAGTTTTTTGAAGGGTAGACATTTGGCATGGTGGGAAAGACAATGCTCAGGATACCAGTGGCAGCCAGTGATGGCTTAAGTAGTTGGATTCTTGCTACCACATTGGAGACCATCTTCCAGCTTCAGCCTGGGTCAGATCAGCCCTGAGTATTTTGGACATTTGGGTAATGAACTACTAGATGGGTGGTATCTTCTCTCTCTCTCTCTCTCTCTCTCTCTCTCTCTCTTTCTCTCTCTCTCTCTCTCTCCTCCCCCCTCCCCCTTATTGTTTCTCCGTGTTTTGCTTTTGAAACCAATTGCAATATTAAAACTAGGTGGAAAAAATGGTTTACGGATGATTATCCCAGTAGCCTTAGATTACTGAGTCATTTCCTAGGATCATGCAGGGGGATGTGTGTAGCTCACAGTAATCTGTTATCTTTTATTAGAAAATGAAATAAAGGAGCCCAAGGCTCTGTCCATAAAATAATGCCAAAGATTAATGTAGATTTGATCAGTACAAATTTTATATGAGTATTGAAATGTCACACTAGCCCATAAATTTGTACAACTCTTGTGGATGAAATTTAAGGAAAAATACCAACATGTTACTTGGTGTATAAAGTTAAGGGGTTTTAAATGATTAATGTCACAACTAATATTATGGTATTTGAAAATGGTTAATTAATACAAGCAAAAACATAACCTGTAAATAACTGAACTGTTCTTTTCTTGTCATGCTCAGTCGAAGGGCTACCTGGCTGTGTTTAAGTTGGTGATGGATATTTATTTTAGATTGTTTCCTTTAATAAACTAAAATGGTAGTATGTTTTCATGTGTGTATGTGAAATTGAACAGCATCAGAGCAATACAATGAATATGAGATAAGCTTTTTCATATTTGGGATTTTATTGGTTTTTGAGAATCACTACAGAGACATTTTAATTTGTACACTATTCTTAACAAACCAGAAATTAAAAAAGTGAGGGCTTGTCATTCTTTTTAAATCTTTTATTTTTGAAATAGTGTATTTTTAAATTTACCTCATAAGAGCTTTATATTCCATTCAATAAAGAGTTCATCTATTAAGGAAGAATATAGGCAAGGGCAATAAAAGTAATCAAACAAAAAAAGTCCTATCTTTATGATCAGTTATGAACTTAAACTGATCACTTTAACTAGTAAGATGGCATTAAGTGTCAAAGAGATCACAGCACTCTGGCCTCAGAATCAGCCCTTAAGGCATTCGGATTAGGCTGAAGAGCCCATGAGAGTGTTTTTAGGCATGGAAAGTCAAGACACCCTGGCCAAAAAACAAACAAACAAAACAAACAAACAAAATAAACAAAGAAAAAACAACCAAAAACAAAAAACCTAAGCGAAAGATCTCTGGGAGTGAGATCCCAGTGGAAAGAATGGGCCATCAAAGAAGGAGGTACCTTTCTCTGAAGTGAGGAGAGGACTTCCACTTTGACTATGACCTTGTCTAAATAAGATCAGAGTTGGCGAACTCAAAAGGCTTCCATAGCCTTGGCAACTCATGAGAAGAGCCTGGGGTGATTACTGACACCATAAACAAGAGTGTGAATCGTTAAGTCAACAACAGGATTCACTGTGCACTTACTCCCCACGTAGGATCTGTGTCCTTAATGTGTTGTCCAATGTGAATTAATGCTATAACTAGTACTCAAACAGTATTTCACACTTTGTGTTTCTGTGTGGGTGCAAACTGATGAAATCTTTACTTAATATATACTAAATCGATCTCCTGTATATAAAGACAATTGAAAATGAATCTTGATGTGAATGGAATGGAAGAAGGAACAGGAGATGGGAGGGTTGTGGGTGGGAGGGAAGTTATGGGAGGAAAAAGCCACTGTAATCCAAAAGCTGTACTTTGGAAATTTATATTTATTAAATAAAATTTACCAAAAAAAGGATCACCTAAATAAGACGAAGTGTCTGCTGATAGTAATAGATAGGAAAAAAAAAAAAAAAGCCGGCTAATCCTCCGCCTAGCGGCGCTGGCACACCGGGTTCTAGTCCCGGTCGGGGCGCCGGATTCTGTCCCGGGTGCCCCTCTTCCAGGCCGGCTCTCTGCTGTGGCCAGGGAGTGCAGTGGAGGATGGCCCAAGTATTTGGGCCCTGCACCCCATGGGAGACCAGGAGCACCTGGCTCCTGCCTTCAGATCAGCGCAGTGCGCCGGCCACAGTGCACCGGCCGTGGTGGCCATTGGAAGGTGAACCAATGGCAAAGGAAGACCTTTCTCTCTGTCTTTCTCTCTCTCTCTCACTGTCCACTCTGCCTGTCAAAAAAAAAAAGTAATAGAATTAAAAAGGAGACAATGATCCAACATGGGAACCAAGCCACACAGCAGACTCCTAGAATGACAACTACCCTAAACAGTGCTCTGGCCTCAGAATCAGCCCTTAAGGCATTCGAATCTGGCTAAAAAGCCCATGAGAGCATTTCAAGCATGGAAAGACAAGAAAGACACTGTGGCAAAAAATCACCCACATGAAAGGTCTCTAAGAGTGAGATCCCAGGGAAAGAAAGGGCCGCCAAAGAGGTCAGTACCTTTCTCTGAAGGGAGGAGGGAACTTCCACTTTGATTATGGCCTTGTCTAAATAATGTTGGAATTTGTGGACTCGAGGCTTCCATAGCCTTGGCAGCTCATGACCAGGAGCCTAGGGTGATCACTGATGTCAAATAGAAGAGTGTCAATTGTTAAATCAACAACAGGTATCACGGTGCACTTGCTCCCCATGTAGGACCTCTGTCCTTAATGTGTTGTACTAGGAGAATTAATGGTAAAACTAGTCTTCAATCAGTACTTTAAAGTTTGTGTGTCTGTGTGGGTGCAGTCTGTTGAAATCTTTACTTAGTATAGAATTGATCTTCTGTATATAAAGATCATTAAAAATGAATCTCAATGAAGAATGGGATGGAAGAGGGGGTAGGAGTTGGGATGGTTTGCGGGTTGGAGGGTGGGTATGGGGGGAAGAACTGCTGTAATCCAAAAGTTGTACTTATGAGATTTATGTTTATTAAATCAAAGGTTTCTATAAAAATGACTACTACACTAATACACAGTAAATTTTAAAATGATCATGAATTATTAAAATAATAGTAGTATATCATCCTTAAGAATTTGTTTGATAAAGATATAAAAGAAAGTTGAACAAAACTATATTTGCAGCAATACTGATAGACACAGGCATTAACTTTTTTTCTGTTTTTCTTTTGTTGTTGTTGCCTGATTTCTTTTTTCGTAAAAGAAAATTTTAGCTCTCATTATATAAAGGAGAACATCTAATATTTGTCTTTCTGTATCAGGATAATTTCACTGAGCATGAAGTCCTCCAGTTGCAATGATTTTGATACTAATAACAGGCTTTCAGTTTTTATAGTACTGTAATATTCAGTTCTACATAGATGCATCCAGTTTTGCCAGCACCACTTACTGAATAGATGATACTTTTTTCCATTGTATAGTCTGGGCACTTCCATGAAAAATCAATTGTCTCTACCTGTTTGGATTGATGAATTAATTAATTAAATTCCACTATCATGCTGCCTTGATTGCTATAGCTTTGTAGTTAGTTTTGAAGGCAGGCATTCTGATGCCTCCAAGTTGATTGTTTTTTAAATTTTGCTCAGGATAATTTTGGCTATTCTTGATATTTTGTGATTTCTTAGGGAATTTAGGATTATTTTCTCATTCTGTAAAAAATGTCATTGGTGTCTGATAGGAATTTCATTTATTTTGTAGGTTGCTTTAATTAATACAGGTATTTTAATTATACTAATTCTTCCAATCCATGAGCAAGTTATATTTTTCCATTTTGGGAGTCCTTGATGATTCATTTCTTCAACATCTTAGAATTATCATTGTAGATATCTTTCACTTATTTGGTTACATTGATTCCTAAATGTTTTCTTTTTGTCTCTATTGTGTATGGGATTACTTTTTAGATTTCATTTTTGGCAAGTTGGTTGCTAGCATATAAAAAGCTACTGCTTTTGTATGTTGATTTTGTAACCTGTATCTTTACTGAATTGGTTTTTCATCTTGAACCATTTTTTGGTGGAGTGTTTAGATTTTTCCATGCACAACATCATGTATTCTACAATGTTGTTGAATCCAGTTATTGTTAACAATTGTGTTGAGGAATATTTAATGTGATAAATATAAGAGCATGTCAAAAAGGCTTAAAGTTTATCGGTGGAAAATTTCTCTGTCATTTGCCGTATGGGAAATAGTACCTGGTAGACTTGTGGACTGACGTTGTTAATGGAGTGCATGGGTTCACCCATTGGTTTATCACTGGTTTCTGTGTCCCCCACAGACTCCCAGTGAGACAGTAAGGCTTCTTGAGGTTGTGTGCAGAGTGTTGCTGGCAGCCCCGTATAAGTAACATGGTCTCATGAGATCATTTCAGACATTTGTACCTCCACCTGGGTAATGCAGAGTCTTGTATGCTGCGGGATGGTGAGTCTGGATGCACCAGATGACTGCTGGCTGCTCCTCACATGCTGCCAAGTACCACCCAGGACATGGTTAAGAAAGTAGATGCCTTGTCTGCAACCATCTCAGGTGGTGAAGTTCTGTATCTCAGACACCAAGGAAGTCCACACAGATGTATATACACCTTGCTGTGGATGGAGATACAAAGCCTGCCCAAAGACTGGACAGGAACAGATTGAGTTCCTGTGTTCCTGACAGGAAGTAGCCTACAAATCACGGGGCAACAGACTTGGCAGCTGGCAGCTGTCACTGAACCACATCAAGATCCTGTCCAGCTTGTCTGGAAAGCACAAACAGATGGCATCATGTTTGCACAGAGGGTGAACATAAACGTTTTCTACTGCAGTGGGTGTCCAGATCATGTTAAACACCACACTACAGCAGGAGCCTCTGTATTTCAATGGACGTGTACAATTAAGAATAAAAGAGAGCTGTTAGGCATTCTTCAGTGAGCATGTGCAAGCCACCACCCCTGAATGGCAAAGCTGCCCCTAGGACAGTCCCAACCAAGCTACCTTGGCCCCAGTGGAATTATTTATTCACTTACTTAAGCGTTAGTCATTATGTTTCATTGAAAGACAAGAAAACAGATTTCCCACTGGTTGGATCACTCCACTTGAGTGGCAAGGGCCCAAATATCTGAGCCATCCTGTGTTTCCCAGGGTAAGCAGAAGCAGGAACCTGGATGTGAATGCATGACAGGTATTGATCCTAGATACTTTGCAATGGGATGCTGGCACCAAAAATGATGTCTTTAATTGCCATGCCAAATACAATGTATTGATGCCTTTATATACTAATTATTAGAATGGCAGTGTGAGATAGAGAGAGATGCTTCCATCTGTTGGCCTCACCCCCAAAGCCTGCAGACATTATTGGAAGGGCTAGGCCAAAGTCAGAAGCCAAGAACTCCATCCAGTTCTCTCACATTGGTGGAAGAGACCTAAGTAACTGACCCAATGCCTGCTATCCATCAGAGTGTACATTAGCAGGAAACCTGACTGCAGGAAGATTATGCTGAAATCCAGGCGCTCTGATATGGGACGTGGGTAACCCAAATGACATCTTAACAACTCTGTCACAGTTCCTTGGCTATTGTTACATTTTAATGATTTTTTATTTGGAAAAAAAATATTAGTGAGGGAACGACATAGAGATATCATCCCAACCACTACCTCACTCTCCAAATGGCTGCAACAGCTACAGATTAGCCAAGGTGAAGCCAGGAGCAGGAACTCCATCTTCTTTTCCAACATGGGTTGCAGAGTCCTGAGATCTTCAGGCATCACCTACTGTCTATCCATGCACCTTAGGAGGAAGCTGGAGTGGAAGCATAGTAGCTGGGGCATGCCCCAGCACTACAATATAAAACGGAAGCATTGTTAGCTGTGCCACAACATCAGCATTCCCATTGTTACTTGTAAAAGCAGTCCCACCACAGGACCGAGCAAAACTTCTGGCCCTGTTGGCGGCAACTTCAGAAGTTTATCAACCTACGCAAACCCTAAGCACCCTGGGAAATACGAAGGCAGACACGTAGAGTGTTCACAGCCAGAGTTTGCTTCAGCATCTCCCTGCAGTCCAGTGCTGTGTAATCAGATGTGGTGCGCTCTCTGACTTCCTGTGATACATGTTGTGACCTATTCTGAACATCGTCAACAAAGTCAGTGGCTTCGCAGGCTGCACTGCTGCCTGCTGGCTCATTTCAGGCAAGTCTCATGAGTTTCTGGACACCACTGAGGCCCTTCTAGACAGAGAGAAGACCACCAGACATTCAACCATGGTGGGATTCTTGTGCACACTAGCGGTAAGCAATCATCACCAGGCATCTTTGTGGATGACAATCACCATGTATTAGGGTCACATTATAGAGCCTTATGGATCATCAGGCACTAACTCCTATGGCATTGTGATCATTCCCAGTAAAGTGCATCAGTCATTATTCATTGACAGACTATGAAGAGGACATGCCCTTGGGTCGACTGCCATGGTCAGCATCAAGACAGGACCCAACCTCTTCCTATGAGTCCTTGTGTTGCTTCTGCCTACCTCTCAGCTATCATTTCTGTTCCTTGGCATGGACAGCCTAAGACTTCTGTTCTTCACCTAGATCAATCCCAAGTCTTTTGTACTGATGCGGCATGGACACTTAACACACATCCCTATATTGTCAACACCCTAAAATATAACTCAAGAAGGACAAGTGGGGAATCGACATAGCTGTCCATGATAGAGTATAAGTATTCTTTGAAATACATTGAGTCATCTATTAACTCACCCATCAAGCACCTTCTCCAAGCTGGCGGATAGGAATGGAGGCATCCTGCAGGTTACCACCACCTCAAGAAGGTCATGCTTCGCTTTGAATTTGCCTTACTTGATATTATCAGACTGCCCCTGATAATTTTGCCATTATTGCTGTGGCAAGAACTGTATGTGTCTTGTGGAGATTTGGCACCATTTACTTTATTTTGTAAAGATTTTATTTATTTATATGAAAGTCAGAGTTAGAGAGGAGGGGCAGAAAGAGAGAATTGACTGGAATGGCCGGATCTGCACCAATCCGAAGCCAGGATCAGGAGGTTCCTTAGGTCTCCCCCTTGGGTGCAGGGGCCCAAGGACTTGGGCCATCTTCTACTGCTTTCCCAGGCCATAGCAGAGAGCTGGTTGGGAATTGGAGCAGGGGATCTCAAACTGACGCCCATATGAGATGCTTACGCTGTAGGCCAAGGCGTTAATCCGCTATACCATAGCACCAGCCCCACCATTTCCTTTTAATTTGAAGGCCAACAATGCACCTTTATGAGACTTCCAGTCGACTGCCTCTGTGGTCCTCCAGGGCTCGTGGTCTGTGTTAACAGGATCTTGTTGGCCTTCAGTTGTCTCCTAGCATCCACCTGTGACACTATGTTGAGGACATCGTTTCAACTGATAATCAAGAGGAGGAGGAAAAATGGGCCTCAATCAGCAACTGACTTCTTGACCAAGTGGGTATGGACCTTAGTTCCATGTGAGATGAGAGCTTGCAACCTCAAATTTTTGGTCTATATTTTGAACAAGGATTTCAGACAAATTCCTCAACAAATCCACATATATCTGCTTTTCCTCACTGATTCAGTTTCAACCAGGGAAGCCCAGCACATTTTCAGTTTCTGATAACACCAACTTCCTCACCTCTAAAGAACCCTAAGATTCATCTGTCTCACCAGCCACCCACAAGGATGCACCTTGGTCAGGCATACTTCCAAGGAAAAAGCTAAGGATTACTCTACGGCTAGTTTTTGGTTCTGAGGGCCCCATGGGTAAAGGATTTCAAGTTAGCTTTGCGCTTGTAGTGACACTACTGTTTGACTCAGAGAGTTTGGACTACCTCCCTCAGCATCATGAGCTGGGCCCTGGCCTCCAGCCTCTGAGAATCTCTTGTTAAATGGGAGTGGTATTTGCAGAGGCCAGACAAACCCACACCCTGAGGAGTCTGTGTCCTTACGAGGATGTCAGCCTCTGACACTTCGTCTATTTGCAGAGCCCCCATCAGTCATCTCACATCAGATACCTCCTTCCAGATACCGGGGTAGTGTCATGTGTCTCAGGGGGCAGAACTTGTGATCGTCCTACTTGTCGTCGAGCAGTCCACTCTCACTCAAGGCCATCTTGAAATTCACATGTCCACCAATTCTTGGGACAACACCAATTCCTAATGACTTTGTGTGCCCTCAAACTGGACAGTCCTTACCCTTACTTTGGAGTTCCTCCTTTGGTGGGTCACTGTTGATATCTGTGCTACTGGCCTAACCTCACTGAGCAACTCAGCTATTTTGATTGCCAAAATTCTACTGCCTTTTAATGTAGCAAAACTGCGTTTTATATTATCTACCTCCTTGCTTTCATAGAGGAGCCTCCCAGGCATATATGATTTAGGACTTAATAGGCCTATCAACTTGGATTTCAGCTTGTAGCTTTCCTATTGTATCCAAGTCAGTTGTGGAAGTCCCCCAGGAATGCCTGCTGTACAGACAAAACTGTCATTCCTGCTTCTCGCGTGATTGCATTTGGAGTGGTGGTAACATGATCTGCCCAGAGGTCAGGACCTCGCAGGCCACTGTGCCAGTCCAGGCACTACACCTATGGCAGGCCTTGAGCCTTGCACTCTGAAGACATGACCCCCCCAGGAAGAAGCACCTTAGCAAGGCCAACCAGAGCCATGAGGACCAACAAGTTATGAAACTGCCTTGATTGCAGCCCAGGGCCCCTTGCAGCCATAAATTCAGTGCATTGGGGAGGTTGGCTGACTGTGAGTCAGGAGATTTCAAAGACCCAGGACTGAGTATAGATACACTCAGCTGTTTCCCTCAAGGGAAGGGTTTGAAAGGGAAGGTCTGGGCACTGGGTTTCTTAAGGAGTGAAATTCAGATTCATGGACTCCCTACTAGAGCGGTGATAAATATGGTGAGATCTGCAGGATCCAGACTCAAGTTTCATGATCCTGGCAAAGTCGATCGATATATCCCTAGCTAGAGGAACATCCTCCAATGCTGCGAAGCCTATGGGGTTGATGCAGGCCCAGGAGGAAGGCACCACGTCTTACAACTTGTGGCCAGGTCCAGGGAGGCCCCTCATTTGGATCTCCATTCCTTTTATCTCAGTTTTGCATTAGAGAGTCCCCCCGCCCATGCTTTGATTGCATCTCTGTGACATAAGACCTCCTGACTGCAAAGAGGGATAGTTTGAGTTCTTCCTTCCCAATTTGTATCCCTTTAATTTCTTTTTCTTGCCTAGTAGCTCTGGCTAGAACTTCCAGAACTATATTGAATAGCAGTGGTGAGAGTGGGCATCCCTGTCTGGTACCAGATCTCAGTGGAAATGCTTCCAACTTTTCCCCATTCAATAGTATGTTGGCTGTGGGTTTTTCATAGATTGCTTTGATTGTATTGAGGAATGTTCCTTCCAAACCCAGTTTGCTTAGAGTTTTCATCATGAAATGGTGTTGTATTTTATAAATGCTTTCTCGGCGTCTATTGAGATAATCATATGGTTTTTCTTCTGCAGTCTGTTAATGTGGTGTATCACATTGATTGTCTTGCGCACATTAAACCATCCCTGCATACCAGGGATAAATCCCACTTGGTCTGGGTGGATGATCTTTCTGATGTGTTGTTGCATTCTATTGGCGAGAATTTTATTGAGGACTTTTGCATCTATGTTCATCAGGGATATTGGTCTGTAATTCTCTTTCAATGCTGCATCTTTTTCTGGCTTAGGAATTAAGGTGATGCTGGCTTCATAGAAAGAATTTGGGAGGACTCCCTCTTCTTCGATTGTTCTGAATAGTTTGAGAAGAATTGGAGTCAGTTCTTCTTTAAATGTCTGGTAGAATTCAGCAGTGAATCCATCTGGTCCTGGACTTTTCTTTGTTGGGAGGGCCTTTATTACTGTTTCAATTTCTGTCTCAGTTATGGGTCTGTTTAGGTTTTAGATGTCTTCCTGGTTCAATTTAGGTAGGTTGCATGTGTCCAGGAATCTAGCCATTTCTGATAGGTTTCCCTGTTTGCTGGCATACAAGTCCTTGTAGTAATTTCTGATGATTCTTTTTATTTCTGTGGTGTCTGTTGTTATGTTTCCTTTTTCATCTCTGACTTTATTGATTTGGGTCTTTTCTCTTCTTTTTTTAGTTAGTTGGGCCAATGGGGTGTCAATTTTGTTTATTTTTTCAAAAAACCAACTCCTCGTTTGGCTGATTTTTTGTAATTTTTTTTGGATTCAATCCTGTTGATTTCTTCTCTGATTTTAATTATTTCTCTTCTCCTACTAGATTTGGGTCTGGTTTGCTGTAGGTTTTCTAGATCCTTGAGGTGAATTGAAAGCTCATCTATTTGGTGCCTTTCCAATTTCTTGATGTAGGCACCTATTGATATAAACTTTCCTCTTAGCACTGCTTTTGCTGCGTCCCATAAGTTTTGGTATGTTATGCTGTTATCCTCATTTACTTCCAGAAAATTGTTGATTTCTCTTTTGATTTCTTCTATGCCCATTGTTCATTCAGGAGCATGTTGTTCAATCTCCATGTGTTTGCGTATGCTCTAGGGATTCCTGAGTTGCTAATTTCCAACTTCATTCCTTTATGGTCTGAGAAGCTGCATGGTATGATTCTAATTCTTTTGAATTTGCTGAGACTTGCTTTATGGCCTAGTATGTGGTCAATCCTAGAGAAGGTTCCATGTACTGCTGAGAAGAATGTAAACTTTTAGCTGTAGGACTGAAAGTTCTGTATATATCTGTTAGATCCATTTGGGCTATAGTGTCGTTTAAATCTACTGTATCCTTGTTGATCTTCTGTCCTGTTGATCTGTCTATTTCTGAGAGTGGAGTATTGAAGTCCCCCAGTACTATTGTATTGGGGTCTAAGTCTCCCTTTAAGTCTGTTAACAAATCTTTTAGATAAACTGGTGCCCTGTAGTTAGGTGCATATACATTGACAATTGTTATATCTTCTTGTTGTATTGATCCCTTAATCATTATATAGTGTCCCTCTTTGTCACTCTTAACAGTTTTTGTGGTAAAGTTTATGTTGTCCGATATTAAGATGGCTACGCCCGCTCTTTTTTCATTTCTGTTGGCATGGTATATCTTTTGCCAGCCTTTCACTTTCAGTCTGTATGGATCTTTGTTGGAAAGATGCGTTTCTTGTAAGCAGCAAATAGATGGCTTTTGTTCCTTAACCCAATCAGCCAATCAGTGTCTTTTAACTGGACAGTTCAGGCCATTCACGTTCAATGTGACTAATGATAAGTGGTAACTTTGCCCTGCCATTTGCCAAAGATAAGTTCTAATATATGCTTTGAATTTCCTGTGATCTTTTGCTGTGAGGTTTCCTTCCTTTACCTTCTTTCATATTGATGACCGTGCTTCTGTGTTTCTGTGTGTAACACATCTCTAAGCATCTTTTGCAGGGCTGGACGAGTGGCAACAAATACTTTCAATTTCTGTTTGCTATGAAAAGTCCTTATTTCACCTTCATTCACAAATGATAGCTTTGCAGGATATAATATTCTGGGCTGGCAGTTGTTCTCTCTTAGTACCTGGGCTATATCTTGCCATTCCCTCCTAGCTTGTAGGGTTTCTGATGAGAAGTCAGCTGTGAGTCTGATTGGAGATCCTCTGAGAGTAATCTGACGTTTCTCTCTTGCACATTTTAGGATCTTTATGTTTCACTGTGGAGAGTTTAATTATAGCGTGTCGTGGTGAGGATCTCTTTTGGTCGTGTTTATTAGGGGTTCTGTGAGCTTCCTGTACTAGGATGTCTCGTCCTTCTCCAAACCTGGGAAATTTTCTGCTAATATCTCACTAAAAAGGCCTTCTAATCCTTTCTCCCTCTCCATGCCTTCAGGAACTCCTAGAACCCGAATGTTGGGTTTTTTAATAGTATCCTGAAGATTCCCGACAATATGTTTTAGATTTCTAATTTCTTCTTCTTTTCTTTGGTCTGACTGTATCCTTTCCTGTTCTCTAAGTCCGATATTCTCTCTTCTGCTTCACCCATTCTGTTTGTAAGGCTCTCTATTGTGTTTTTCATTTGATCTATTGAATTCTTCACTTCATTATGATTTCTCGTCACTATCACAGTTTCCTGTTGTACTAGTTGTTTTGTTTCATTTTGATTCCTCCTTAATATTTCATTTTCACGAGAGAGATTTTCTACCTTGTCCATTAAGGATTTCTGTAGTTCAAGAATTTGTTTTTGAGAACTTCTTAATGTTCTTATCAATTTTTTTGAGATCTGCTTCTTGCATTTCTTCTATCTCATCATCTTCATAATCTTGAATTGGGGTGTGTTTTTCATTTGGGGGCGTCATGGTGACTTCCTTGTTTCTATTATCTCGGTTTTTGCGTTTGTTATTTGGCATATTGGATATATTTGGTTTCTTCACTGTGGTGCTTTTTCTTGTGATACTATGACTCTAGATTAAGTGGACTGTCTGTTTTTGATGGAGCCTTAGAGGCTTGAGATGGGTGTGGCCTGAGAGCTCTGTTTGGTGTGCCAAAGGTGACACTCCCAGGTTAGGCATGGTAGATCTCTCTCTCTCTCTTTTCTTTTTTTGATTCAAAAGGGAAGTAATTCCGCACAGCTGAACGAAGTTGGAGGTAGTTAGCAGGCAAATGATATACCCACAGGAGCCAGAGATCAGCTCTTTCCCAAGGACCACACAGGGAATCTGTTCTGCCCTCAGGGTGGGCTCAAATTCTCCTTCAGTCTCCCACTGGGTTGCCAAAGTTACGGAATTGTAGCATCTCTGGAGAGTACTCACGTGAATTCTGTGAGTTCTCTCCCCCACTGTCTCTTTTTTCACAGTCTCAGTTCAGTAGCACCACAAATTTACTAGGTCCTAATCTCCTGTTCATTCGCCCCGCCCAGAGTCAGGTTTTTCTGCTAGGCTCAGGGCCGGTGCAGACCTGAGGTCACTCTGCTTATGACGTATGTCCAAGATGGCGCCTGCTCTTTGTCTTGCTCGCCCTTGAGAGGTGAGTGGAGAGAGAGAAACCCGTGTCCGTACCAGTCACCTTTTTTTTCTCTTTCTCTGTCTCTTCCAGTTAGCCTGGAGAACTTTCCCCCCCATCCCCGGGGGTCGTTCCCTCTAGTCTCCTCTCTCCGCTTGCCTGCCGGTGTCTCGGGCTATTGAGGTTCAGCTCACCTCACGTTCCAGCGCTGGTGTGTTGAGTCTGCCACTGGTGTCCCGAACTGTGGGCTCCCACACTCTCCACGCAGGTCCACTGTGAATCACGCATCCCGGAAGAGTTTCTTCTGCTGTTTCCTCCCCTACTCTTCCTTGAGTCTGCAGTATCTCCACTTTTATTAAACTGTCTCTCCCCAGACTATCAGTGTGCTCCCTTCCTATTCTGCCATCTTGCCTCCTCCCCTCGCAATTTTAATAATGATGAAATAAATAAATTTATTAAAAAAACAGGAAGCCATGAGGACAATAGACAGCCCATAAAAATGATAAGAGAGACACTAGGAAACCAAAATAAGTAAAAAAAAAAAGCAAGGAATCTAAACGCTGAAATGCTTGAGATATGATAAAAAATATATACAATTACATGAATCACACCATCTGGCAGGAAGCCAGATAATAACAGACTGAAATTTTTTAAAAAATCCAAATAAAATGTACTATAGGAAAAAAAAAATGAAAGAAACTCTGGCCTGGGCTGTCAGTCATTGTTAGTAGAAACAGAATTGATTTTATGCAGATTGTACCACCCAAAACTGGCCAAGGAAAAGTTTCTCTAGCATTCCTGATATTTTTTAAAATCAAAAAGAGAGGGAAACCCATTTTTAATAACTGTTAAATCCTTCTGTTATGCAAAAGGCTTAAATTTAACTTTCACAAATACATATACCAGAATTGTAGGTGTTCTCTGTGTATTTGAAGAAAAAATCTCAGATGTAGGGTGGCTTTTGTATTTAAGGTATGCTATGTCACATGTGTTGTTGTTGATGATAGATTAAATAAATTAATAAGTTGTAAGACAGCAACACATAAGGGGACCACCCCACAGCCATAGGCTAAGGGGGCTGTTAGGAAGTCAAAGAATAAAATAAAACTAGGAAAACAAAAGGTTAAATGCTTGAGCCATGATAAGAAAATAAGACCATATATCCAATTACATGATTCCACCTTCTGGCATGAAGCTAAAAAAATGACAGACCAAAATTTAAAAAGCAGCCAAAATAGAATATACCACATGAAAATAAAAAAAAACAAAGAACTGTGGCCTGATATATAATTGAAGTTAGTAGCAACAGAACTGGATTTTTCCAGCTTGTACTACCCAAAACTGACCAATGAAAGGTTGTTCTACCATTTCTCACTTTTTAAAAGGAAAACAAGAAGCAAACTCATTTTCAGTGATCTTCTGTTTTTCAAAAGGCTTATATTTGACTTTACCCAGATACATATATCAGAAGTGTGGGTGTTCTCTGTACTTTTCTGAGAGTAAAAACTCAGTTGTAGGGTCTTTTTTTTTTAATATAAGTTATAATATGCCCCATATTTTGCTAGTGGTGAAAGATTTAATAAATAAATAAATAAATTTAGAAACAGGAACCCATGAGGTGAACAGCCAAAAACCAAATGATAAGGGACCCACCAGGAAGACAAAACAATTAAAAAAAAGCCAAGGAATGTAACAGGTGAAATGCTTAAGCCATGATAAAAAATAAATATCCAGGGGTCAGTGCTGTGGTATAGCTGGTAAAGCTGCCATCTGCAGTGCCAGTATCCCATATGGGTGCCAGTTAAAGTCCACAGGCTCCACTTCTGATCCAGCTCTCTGCTGTGGCCTGGGAGAGCAGTAGAATAATGGCTCAAGGCATTGGGCCACTGCCCCCACATAGGAGACCCAGAAGAAACACCTGGCTCCTGGCTTCAGATTGGCACAGCTCCAGCCATTGCAGCCAATTGGGCAGTGAACCAGCGGATGAAAGACCTCTTTTTCTTTCTCTCTGTGCCTCTCCTTTTTTCTCTGTGTAACTCTGACTTTCAAATAAATAATTCTTAAAAATATATGTATATTCAATTACATGCATTCCAAAATCCAGAGCGAAGACAAAAGTCAACAGATTGAAATTTTTGAAAATCCAAAATAAAATGTACTACATGAAAATTTAAAAAAAAATAAAGAAGCAAATAAACTGGCCTGGTCTATTAGCTGTGGTTAGTAGCAACAAAAGCTGTTTTATCCATTTTGTACCACCCAAAACCAACCAATGAAAAGTTGCTCTAGCATTCCTGATTTATTATTATTATTATTATTTGACATGCAGAGTGGACAGTGAGAGAGACAGAGAGAAAGGTCTTCCTTTTGCCATTGGTTCACCCTCCAGTGGTCGCCGCAGCTGGCGTGCTGTGGCCGGCGCACCGCGCTGATCTGATGGCAGGAGCCAGGTGTTTCTCCTGGTCTCCCATGGGGTGCAGGACCCAAGCACTTGGGCCATCCTCCACTGCACTCCCTGGCCACAGCAGAGAGCTGGCCTGGAAGAGGGGCAACCGGGACATAATCCAGTGCCCCGACCGGCACTAGAACCCAGTGTGCCAGCGCCGCAAGGCAGAGGATTAGCCTAGTGAGCCACGGCACTGGCCCCTGATTTATTTTAAGATTTTATTTATTTATTTGAGAGGTTAGGGTTACAGACAATGAGAGGGAGAGACAGAGAGAGAAAGGTCTTCCATCTGCTGGTTCATTCCCCAAATGGCTGCAATGGCCAGAGCTAAACTGATCCGAAGCTAGGAGCCAGGAGTTTCCTCTGGGTCTCCCACACAGGTGTGGGTTCCCAAGGACTTGGTCATCTTCTACTGCTTTCCCGGGACACAACAGAGAGCTGGATCAGAAGTGGAGCAGCCAGCACTAGAACCAGTGCCCTCATGGGATACTGGTGCCACAGGCAGAGGATTAATCTACAGCACCACAGAGCCAGCCTCTGTTTTTTTTTTAAAGGAAACTGGTGGCAAACTCATTTTTAATATCTGTAAAAGCCTCCATTCTTTTTTTTTATTAGGTAGAGTTATAGACAGTGAGAGAGAGAGACAGAGAAAGGTCTTCCTTCTGTTGGTTCACTCCCCAATGGGTGCCACGGCCATAGCTATGCCAGTCCAAAGCCAGGAGCCAGGTGCTTCCTCCTGGTCTCCCATGTGAGTGCAGGGCCCAAGCACTTGGGCCATCCTCCACTGCCCTCCCGGACCACAGTAGAGAGCTGGACTGAAAGAGGGGCAACCGGGACTAGAACCTGGTGCTCATATGAGATGCCAGTGCTGCAAGTGGAAGATTAACCATGGGAACCACAGCACGAACCCCAATCCTTCTATTCTGCAAAAGGCTTAAATTTAAGTTTTCTCAAATCAATATATCAGAATTGTAGGTCTTCTCCGTACTTCTCTATGCATAAAAGCTACATTCTATCCAAGGTACACTATGTTAAATATGTTGTTAGTGGTGACAGAATAAATAAATATATAGATTTAAAAGACAGAAATCCATGATATGAACAGCACATAGAAGAAGGATAAGGGAGCCACTAGGAAACCAAAATAATAAAAAAAAAAACCCTGAGATATCCAAAAGGTGATATGACTGGTTTTAACTAGTTTCTACCACCCAAAACCAGCCAATGGAAAGCTCCTCTAGCATTGCTAACTTTTTAAAAGGAATACCAGAGGCAAAATAATTTTAATAACCATAAAATCCTCTGTTCTGTGAAAGGCTTAAATTTAACATTTGCACATATCAGAAGTATAGATGTTCTCTGTATGTTTCTAAAAATAAAGTATCAGATGTGGAGTGTTTTTTGAATTTTAAGGTATACTACATGAAATGTGTTTGTCGCTCCCCCTCTTCATGGAGGAACGACACTAAACCCTGCCTAGGCTTCATATCCGAGTCACAGCACCATTATGTCGCTCCCCCTCTTCGCGGAGGAATGACACTAAACCCTGCATTGTTCTTTTGTCTGCTCGGCCCTCCCCGGGTTTGCTGCTGGTTCTTCCCGGGTTGGCTACCATCCCTTCCACCTCCGTGGAAGGGCGGTTCCCCCTGCCACTTTCCCCACTTCCGCGGGGGAGCGGCACACCGCCGGCTCTCTCGGGGGCTGCACAGGTGTTCCTTCAGATAGATGTTCCTGGTGCATGTTGTCTCTCTCCTCCTTTATAGTCCTCTTCCACCAAGCCCAACTCTGCTACCCACACGCCGAGTACGCTGCTCTCCTCCAATCAGGAGCAGGTCCTGCTGTTTATTGGTTGAACTGGAGGCAGCTGTGTAGAAGCTGTTTCCTCCTCTCCCAGCGCCATATTGTGGGAGAGCAGATGCATAAAATAAGTCTTAATTCGAGTAACAGTCTAGTCCGAGTTGCTCCCCACAGTGTTGTTTTTTATGAGAGAACAAATAAATAAATTTAAAAAACAGGAATCCATGAGGCAAACAGCCAATAGCCAAGGATAAAGGAGCCACTAAGAAACAAAAACAATAAAAAATGGAAGAATCCAAAAGGTGAAATTCCTCAGCCATGATTAAAAATGGACCATATATCCAATTACATGAATTCCACCATCCAGTGCAAAGCCAAAAAATAACAATAAAATTTTAAAAAATCAAAAACAAGAATTATACTACACAGATTTGTTAAAAACAGAAAAGAATGTAAGAAACTGGGGTTTGCTCTGTTAACCATTGTCAGTTGCAACAGAACTTGCATTATCCAGTTGGTACCATCCAAAACCAGCCATCGAAAGTTACTCTAGCATTCTTTATTTTTTTAAATGAAAACTGGAGCCAAACTAATATTTAATAAACATAAAATCATTTGTTCTGCAAATGCCTTTAGTTTAACTTTTCCCAAATACATATATCAGAAGTGTAGGTGTACTCTGTATTTTTACAAAAATGAAATCTCAGATATGGGATGAATTTTTGAATCTTAATTTATACTATGTCAAATATATTGTTGTTGATGACAGAATAAATAAAGAATTAAGTTAAAAAAAAATAGAAATCCATGAGAAAACAGCCCATAGGCAAAGCATAAGGGAGCTGCTAAGAAGCCAAAACAATACAACAAAACTAGGACTCCAAATGGTAAAATGCATGAGACATGGTAAAAAAATAAAAGACCATATATCTAGTTACATGTATTTCACCATCTGGTTCATTGCCAAAAAATAACAAATTAAAATTGTAAAAAAGCCAAAATATAATGTGCCACAGAAAGTTAAAAAAAAAAAAACAAACAAACAAAAAAAAAAACCTATGGCCTGATCTGTAATCCTGGTGAGTAGCAACAGAACTGAATTTTTCTGGTTTGTACCACCCAAAACCAGCCAGTGAAAAGTTGCTCTAGCATTCCTCAGTTTTTTAAAATAAAAACTGGAGGCAAACTCATTTTCAATAAGATCCTTTTGTTCTTCACAGGGCTTAAATTTAACTTTTCCCAAATACATACATCAGAAGTGTAGGTATTCCCTGTATTTCTGCAAGCATAAAATCTCCAATGTGAGAGTTTTTTTGGTGTCTAAAGGCTTACTCTGTCAAAGGTGTTGCTGTTTGTGACATAATAAATAAATAAATAAATAAATAAATAAATAAATAAATTTATTATACAGAAAACCATGAGGGGAACAATCCATAGGCAAATGATAAAGCTGTCACTAGGAAGACTATACAATAAAAAACGAGGAGTCCAAAAGTTGAACTGCCTGAGCAATGATTTAAAAAAAAATAGTATATCAAATTAAACAAATTCCACCACTTGAGATGTAGTCAAAATAATTAGAGTGAATTTTTAAAAACCTAGAATAAAATATACCACGTGAAAAGAAGAAAGAAAGAAGAAAGAAGAAAAAAAGCAAGCAAGCAAGCAAGCAAGCAGACAAACTATGGCCTGATATGTAATCTAGATTACTAGCAAAATAACTGTCAGCTGATCTGTAATCATGGTTAGTAGCAACAAAACTGGAGTTTTTGGATTGTACCACCCAAAACCAGCCAATGAAAACTTGCTCTAGCATTCCTAATTTTGTAAAAAGGAAAACCAGTGGCAAATTCATTTTGTATAACCATAAGATCCTTCTGTTCTGCAAAAGGCTTAAATTTAATTGTCCCAGATACACGTATCAGAAGTGTAGATGTTATCTGCATTTTTCTAAGCATAAAATCTAAACTGTGTGGAGTTTTTGTATAATGAATAGTATGTCATATATGTTTTATTGATGACAGAATAAATAACTAAATAAATTTATAAAACAGGCTCATGATTTTCCCATGATTTTTCCAGCTTGTACCACCTAGAACTCATCAATGAAAAGTTGCTCTAGCATTCCTGATGCTTTTAAAAGAGCTAACTCTTTTAAAAGAATGACCCACCGAATGGAAGACCTCCCTCTCTTTCTGCCTCTCCTTCTCGCTGTGTGTAACTCTAAGTTTCAAATAAATAAATCTTAAAAAAAGAAGTATAGGTGTTCTCTGTATTTTTATTACACTAAAATGTCAAATGGAGGCTAACTTATTTTCCATAACTATAAGATCATTCTGTTTTGCAAAAGATTTAAATTTAATATTTTCCAAATACATATAACATGATGACAGAATAAGTAAATAAATGAATTCAGAAACAAGAACACATGAGGGGAACAGCCCATAGCCAAAGGAGATGGGAGTCACTAGGAAGCCAAAACAACAACAACAACAACAATAATAATGGAATCCAACATGTGAAATGCCTGAACCATGATAAAAAAAAGTCTGTATATCAAATTACATGAATTCCACAATAAAAAATGACTGAAAAAATAAAAAATTCAAGATAAAATGTACCACATGAATATTTTAAATAAAGCTCTTATCCTTTGGCTATGGGTTGTTATCCTATTGGTTTACTGGTTTTTTAAATTAATTAATTAATTAATCCCGTCATCAACAATGCCACATGTGACATTATATACCTTAGATACAAAGTAATACCCTACTTCTGATATTTTATGCTTAGAAAAAACAGGGAATACCTAGGTGGTACAAACCAGGAAAATCCAGTTCTGTTGCTATTATCCACCATGATAGATAAAGCCACAGTTTCTTTGTGTGTGTTTTTTTTATTAATTTCTTGTGGTACATTTAATTTTGGATATTTTACACTTTGTTAATATTTTGGCTAGGAGATGGATGGGGATATTCATATAATTAGATATATGGTCTTTTTTATTGTTTTGGCTTCATAGTGGCTCTCTTATAATTTGGAAATATGCTTTTCCACTCAAGTGTTCCTGTTTTTAAATTATTTATTCTGTCATCAAAAAGAACGTATTTGACATGCAAAACCTAAAGACACAAAAATACACCCCACATTGGAGATTTTATGCTTAAAAAATATAGATAACACATACACTTCTCATATATGTGTTTGGGAAAAGTTAAATTTTAGCCTTTTGCAGAACAGAAGGATCCTATGATTATTGAATATGAGTTTACCCCAGTTTTTCTTTTCAAAAATTCAGGAATGAGAGGGCAACTTTTGATTCACCTGTTTTGGGTGGTATAAACTGAAAAAATCTGGTTCTGTTGCTACTAAACAGGAATTAGAGATCAGGCCACAACTTTCTTTTATTTGTTTGTTTATTTATTTATTTATTTATTTTTTAAAAGATTTTTATTGATTTATTTGAGAGGTAGAGTTACAGAGAGTGAGAGGGAGAAACAGAGAGAAAGATCTTTTGTCTGTTGGTTCACCCCCCATGGCCATAATGGCCAGAGCTGCGCCGATCTGAAGCCAGGAGCCAGGTGCTTCTTCATGGTCTCCCATGTGGGTGCAGGGGCCCAAAGGACTTGGGCCATCCTCCACTGTTTTCCCAGGTCACAGCAGAGAGCTGGGTCGGAAGAGGAACAGCCGGGACTACAACCAGTGCTCACATGGGATGGGGGCACCCTAGGCAGATGATTAACCCACTGCGCCACAGGGCTGGCCCCAACAACTTTCTTTTTCTTCATTTGATACACTTTATTTTGAGTTTTTTAATTTTAAATTTAGTCTTTTTTTTTTTGGCTTCATGATGGATGATGAAATTCGTGTAATTGGATATGTTTTTTTTTTTTTATTATGGGTCAGACATTTTACCTTTTAGATTCCTATTTGTTTTATTGTTTTGGTTTCATAGCAGCTCCCTTATCCTTTGGCTATGGGCTGTTCCAATCATGGGTTCCTGTTTTTTAACTTTATTACTTTATTTATTCTGTCATCAACCATGATAATGTGACATTGAATACCTTAAATATAAAAATACACCTATTATTCTAATCAAAATATAGAGAACACCTCACTTATTTTTTTAAGATTTATGTATTTATTTGAAACTTTAGAGTTACACATGGAGAGAAGCAGAGGCAGAGAGAGGGAGGTCTTCCATTCAGTAGTTCACTCCCCACCTGGCCACAATGGCTAGAGCTGAGGTGATCTGAAGCCAGGAGCCAGGAGCTTCTTCCAGGTCTCTCTCATGGGTACAGGGTCCCAAGGACTTGGACCATCTTATACTGTTTTCCCAGGCCACAACAGAGAGCTGGATTGGAAGTGGAGCAGCCAGGACTCGAACTGGTGCCCACATGGGATGCCATCACTGCAGGTGCTGGCTTTACCCACTACACCACAGCGCCGGCCCCCCACACCTACACTTCTGAAATATGTATATGGGAAAAGTTAAATTTAAGGCTTCTACAGAACAGAAGGTCTTACGGGTATTGAAAATGAATTTGCGTCCATTGTTCCTTTCTGAAAATCAGAAATGCTAGATCAACTTTTCATTGTCCCGAATTTGGATGGTATACACACTAAAAATCAAGGTCTGTTGCTACAAACCACTATTATAGATCAGGCTACTTCCTCTTTTTTATTTTTCTTTTTTGTGTGGTAGATTTTATTTTGGCTTTTTAAACTTTTAGTCTGTTACTTTTTGGCTTCACTCAGATTTTGAATTCATGTAATTGGATATTTGGATTTTTTTTTTATCTTGATTCAGGCATTTCACTTATTGGATTCCTAGGTTTGTTTTCTTGTTTTGGCTTCCTAACAGCTCTCTTATCTTTTGGCTATGGGCTATTCCAATCATGAGTTCTTGTTTTTTAAGTTTATTTATTAATTTATTCTGTCATCAATAACCACACATGTACATTGTATTCCTTAAATACAAAAATAGCATCAACCTGAGATTTTATTCTTAGAAAAACACTTCTGAAATACATATTTGGGATATTTGGGAAAAGTTAAAGTCTTTTGAAGAATAGAATGATCTTAGGTTTATTGAAAATGAGTTTGCCTCCATTTTTCATTTAAAAAATTCAGGAATTCTAGAGCAACTTTTCTATTCCTGTTTTGGGTGCTAAAAATGAGGAAAATCTAGTTCTGTTGCTAGTAACTGCAATGACAGATAAGCCTACGATTTCCTTTTTTATTAATTTCATGCTGTATATTTAATTTAGAATTTTTTACACTTTATTCTGTTAATATTTTGGCTAGGGTATGGATAGTCGAATTCATATAATTCGATATGTGGTCTTTTTTATCTTGATGCAAACATTTCAACTTTCAGATTCCTCTTTTTATATTGTTTTGGCTTCATAGTGGCTCACTTATTCTTTGGCTATGGACAGTTTTCCTCAGTGGTTCCTATTTTTAAATTTATTTATTTATTTTGTTATCAATAAAAACATATTCGACATAGAATAACTTAAGACATAAAAATCACCCCAAGGTTGGAGATTTTATGCTTAGAAACCTATAGAGAGCACCTACACTTCTAATATGCATTTGGGAAAAGTTAAGTTTAAGCCTATTATCAGGACAGAAGTATTTCTTTCAGAGTTATTCAAAATAAGTTTGCCTCAGGTTTTCATTTTAAAAATCAGGAAAGCTAGAGTAACTTTTTATTGACTGGTTTTGGGTGGTACGAACCAGAAAAATCCAGATCATTTGCTACTAACCATATTAACAGACCAGGTGACATTTTCTTTTCTTAGTTTTTGTTTTATATATTTTATTTTGGATTCTTTTTTAGTTTTAGTTTGTTATTGATTTGACTTCATAGCACATGGTGGAATTAATGCAATTGGATATGTGGTCTTTTTGTTTTCTTATCATGGCTCATGTTTATCAACATTTGGATTCAGGAGGTAGCTTTTTTGTTTGTTTGTTTGGTTTTGTTTTTATTGCTTTAGCTTTCTTACCGGCTCTCTTTTCCTTCTGGCTATGTGCCATAGCTCCCAGGGATTCCCATTTTTAATATATTCATTTATTTTTTCTGTCATCAACAACATTGCATTTGACATGATATACATTAAGATACAAATAGCAACCTTCATCTGAGATTTTGTGCTTAGAGAAATACAGAGAATACCTACATTTCTGATGTATGCATATGGGAAAAGATAAATTTAAGCCTTTTTCAGTACTCAAGGATTTTTATCTTTTTAAAAATGAGTTTGCCTCAGGTTTTTCTATCCAAAAAAATCATGAATGTTAATGCAACACTTCATTGACTGGCTTTGGGTGGTACAAATCAGAAAACATCAGTTGTGTTGCTATTAAACAGAATTAAAAGACCAGCCCAACTTTTCTTTCTCTCACTTTTTCCTCCTTTTGTGTGTGGTATATTTTGGGGGAGAATTTTTATATATACTTTAGTATGTTATTCATTTGGTTTCATCACTGATGGAGGAATTCATGTAATTGGATATATGTTCTTTTCTTTTTTCTTCTTTTTATTTTGTTAATCATGGCTCATGCATTTCACCTTTTGGATTCCTCAGGTTTTTTTTTTTTTTAATGTTTTGGCTTCCTGCTGGCTCCCTTATCGTTTTGGCCATGTCCCGTTCTCCTCACGGATTCCTGTTTTTTAAATGTATTTATTTATTTTCTCTATCATCAACAATAATGTATTTGACATAGTATACATTAAGATACAAGAAAACACCCCATATCTGAATTTTATTCTTAGAAATATACAAAGAACTCCTCCACTTCTGATATGAATATTTTTGAACTGTTAAATTTAAGCCATTTCAGTACAGAAGGGTTTCATGGTTATGTATGAGTTTGCCTCAGGTTTTCCATTTAAAAAAATCAGGAATGCTAGAACGACATTTCATTGGTTGCTTTTAGCTGGTAAAACTGAAAATATCCAGTTCTGTTGTAGAAACCATGATTAACAGATCAGACCACATTTTCTTTCTTTTTAAATTTTTCTGTGGTACATTTTATTTCAGAATATTTTTCAACTCTTCACCTGTTATGATTTTGGCCTCCTGCCTGATGATGAAATTCATGTAATTGATATGCAGTTTCTCTCTCTCTCTCTTTTTTTAATCATTTCACTATTTGGATTTCTTGCTCTTTTTCTTTTTCCTTTTTCATTGTTTTCACTTCCTGTGGCTCCTTTATCCTTTTGGGTATGTGCCTTTCCCCTCAGGGATTCCCATTTTCTAAATACATTTATTCAAATTTGGTGTCATCAACAGCAACACATTTGACATGGTATATCTTCAGATACCAAAAAACACCCCACATCTGAGATTTTACTCTTAAAAATACACAGAGAACACCTACACTTCTGCTATCCATATTTGGGAAATGTTAAATTTAAGACTTTCCACTAAAGAAGATATTAATGGTTATTGAAAATGAGTGTGCTTCATGTTATACTTTTAGAAAAATCAGAAATGTTCGAACAATATTTCATTGGCCACCTTTCTGTGGTACAAACCAAGAAAATCCAAATCTGTTGTTACTAACCACAATTAACAGACCAGACTATATTTTCTTTCTTTCTTTTTTTTTTTTTTTTGAAATTTTTGGGTCGTGTATTGTATTTTGGATTCTTTAAAAATTTTAATTTGTTATTTAATTGTTTTTTTGCCCAGTGGTGGAATTCATGTAATTCTATATGTGGTATTTTTTTTTAAATCATTGCTCACACATTTAACTTTTTGGATTCCTCAGGTTTTTTATTGTTTTGGCTTCCTGGTGGCTCTTTAATCCTTTGCACCATGTGCCATTCCACTCTTGGATTTCCATTTTGTAATATATTTATTTATTTTTTCTTTCATCAACAACATCACAGTTGACATGGTACACTTTAAGATACAAATAACAACCCTCATCTGAGATTTTATTTTTAGAAATACACAGAGAACACCTAGAATTCTGATATATTTCTAAGGAAAAGTTAAATTTAAGCGTTTTTCAGTACAGAATGATTTCACTTTTTTGAAACTGAGTTTGCCTCAGGCTTTCCTTTTAAAAAAATCATGAATTCTAGAGCAACATTTCATTGGCTGGCTTTGGGTGGTACAAACTGGAAAAGTCCGGTTGTGTTACTATTAAACAGGATTAACAAAACATGCCAACTTTTCTTTCATTTTATCTTTTTGTGTGTGTGGTATATTTTGTTTTGTTTTGTTTTTATACTTTAATCTGTCTGTTATTTGGCTTCATGCCCAATTTTGGAATTCATATTTGGATAATGGGTTTTTTAAAAACTTTTTAATCATGACTCTCTAATTTCACTTTTGAATTCCTTTTTTAAATGTTTTTACTTCTTGCAAATTCCCTTATCCTTCTGGCCATGTTCCATTCCCCTCATGGATTCACATTTTTTAACATATTAACTCATTTTTTTCTGTCATCAAGTCTTTTGGATTCTTCTGTTTTATTGTTTTGGCTTCCTTTCAGCTCCCTTATCTTTTCACTTATGTGAAATTTTTGGTGAGCTGTAGTTATCCTTATAGCTATGGGCTGTTCCCCTCACGGATTCCCATTTTTAAAATATATTTATTTATTTTTCTGTCATTAGTAACACATTTGAAATACTGAACATTAAAAACAAAGAAATTCACACATCTGAGATTTTATTCTTAGGAATATATCAAGAACATCTACACTTCTGATGTCTATTTGGAAAAAGTTAAATTTAAGCCTTTTCAGTACAGAAGGATTTAACAGCTAGTGAAAATGAGTTTTCTTCAGGTTATACTTTTAGTAAAAATTCAGGAATGCTAGAATAATATTTAATTGGCTGGTTTTGGGTGGTATAAACCAGAAAAATCAGTTCAGTTGTCACTAAACAGACCACGTCACATTTTCTTTCTTTTCAGTTTTTAATTATCACGTGGTATATTTTATTTTACACTATTTTTTTTAATTTTTTTAAGATTTTTTTGATTTTTTTTAACTTTTATTTAATGAATATAAATTTCCAAAGTATGACTTATGGATTACAATGGCTTCCCCCACATACCGTCCCTCCCACCCACAACCCTCCCCTTTCCCACTCCCTCTCCCCTTCCATTCACATCAAGATTCATTTTCGATTATCTTAATATACAGAAGATCAGCTTAGTATACATTAAGTAAGGATTTCAACAGTTTGCTCCCACACAGAAACATAAAGTGAAAAATAACAGATGATTTTTTTTAATGATGATGAAATCAGATCAGACCTATTGTCATGTTTAATCCCAGTGAGAGTCAAGTTGGGAATTGATAATTTCTTTTATTTTTTTTTACAGAAGATCAGTTTAGTATGCATTAAGTAAAGATTTCAACAGTTTGCACCCCCATAGAAACACAAAGTGAAATATATTGTTTGAGTACTCATTATAGCATTAAATCTCAATGCACAGCACATTAAGGACAGAGATCCTACATGAGGAGTAAGTGCACAGTGACTCCTGATGTTGACTTTACCAATTGACACTCCTGTCTATGGCATCAGTAATCTCCCTATGCTCCAGTCATGAGTTTCCAAGGCTATGGAAGCCCTCTGAGTTCTCCGACTCTTATCTTGTTTAGACAAGGTCATAGTCAAAGTGGAGGTTCTCTCCTCCCTTCAGAGAAAGGTACCTCCTTCTTTGAAGACCTGTTCTTTCCACTGGGATCTTACTCGCAGAGATCTTTTGCCAGAGTGTCTTGGCTTTCCATGCCTGAAATACTCTCATGGGCTTTTCAGCCAGCTCCGAATGGCTTTAGGGCTGATTCTGAGGCCAGAGTGCTATTTAGGACATCTGCCATTCTATGAGTCTGCTGAGTATCTCACTTCCCATGTTGGACCACTTTCCCCTTTATTTATTCTATCGGTTAGTGTTAGCAGGTACTAGACTTGTTTATGTGCTCCCTTTGACTCTTAGTCCTTTCATTATGATCAATTGTGAACTGAAATTGATCACTTGGAATAGTGAGATGGCATTGGTACATGCCACCTTGATGGGATTGAATTGGAATCCCCTGGTATGTTTCTAACTCTACCATTTGGGGCAAGTCAGCTTGAGCATGTCCCAAATTATACATCTCTTCCCCCTCTTATTTCTACTCTTATGTTTAACAGGGATCACATTTCAGTTAATTTTCAACACTTAAGAATAACTGTGTATTAATTACAGAATTAAACCAGTCATATTATGTAGAACAGACAAAAAAACTACTAAGAGGGATAATGTATTAAGTTGTTCATTAACAGTCAGGGCTATGCTGATCAAGTCACCGTTTCCCATAGTGTCCATTTCACTTCAACAGGTTTCCTTTTTGGTGTTCAGTCAGTTGTCTGTCATTTATTTGTCTTCGTGCCTCATGGTGGATTCAGTTAATTTGATATGTAGTCTTGTTTTGTTGTTATTGTTGTTGTTAATCATCTCTCATGCATTTCATTTTTGGATTATCAGTTTTTTATTTATTATTTTTACTTAGTGCTGCCTCCCTTATTCTTTGGGCTATGTGCCTTTCTCTTCATGGAATCTGTTTTTTTCAATACATTTATTTGTTTTTTCTGTTCAACAGCAACACATTTGACATGGTATACCTTAAGATATATATAAAAAACTCAGGTTTATTCTTGGAAATATACAGAAAACACATATAATTCTTATATATCTATTTGGGAAAAGTTAAAAATATGCCTTTTTTCAATTCAATAGGATTTCATGGTTTTTGAAAATGAGATTGCCTCAGGTTTGCCATTTAAAAAAAAACCAGGAATGCTACAGCAACATTTCATCAGCCAATTTTGGGTGGTACAAACTGGAAAACTCCATTTCTGTTACTACTAATCACAATGAATAAAACTTGCCACATTTTATTTTTTTGTTTCTATGGTATATTTTATTTTGAAGTTTTTTTAAACTTTAGTGTTATTTTTTGGCTTTCTGTGTGATGGTTTAGCACATATAATTGAATATGTGGTCTTTTTTTTTTTTTAAATCATGGCTCACACATTTCATCTTTTGGATTCCTCAGTTTTGTTATTGTTTTGTCTTCCTGGTGGCTGTCTTATCCTGTTAGCTATGTGCCAATCCCCTCATGGATCCCTGTTTTGTTTTGTTTTTTAGATAATTTAGGTAATTATCTAAATTTTTTTTTAGATAATGTTTTTTAAGTCATCAACAACATATTTGACATAGTACAGCATAAGATACAAAAACAAAAGAAAATCTGAGATTTTATTCTTGGAAATACACAGAGAACACCTGTACTTCTAATTCATGTATTTGGGAAAATTTAAATTTAAGCCTTTTTCAATATAGACTGATTTCACCGTTATGTTAAATGAGTTTGCCTCAAATTTTCCTTTAAAGAAGTCAGGAATGCTGGAGCAACATTTCATTGGCTGGTTTTGGGTGGTAGAAACCAGAAAAATCCAGTTCTATTGCTGCTAACCATGACTAACAGAACAGGCCACATTTTCATTCTATTTGTTTTAACTTTCATGTGGTACATTTTATTGTGTAATTTTTAAAACATTTTAGTCTTTTATTATTTTAGCTTATTTTAGTCTTATTTTTCATATCATGACACATGCACTTTACCATTTGGATTCCTCATTTTTTTTTTTTTTTATGTTTTGTCTCCCTGCCATTCCTCATCCTTTTGGTTATGTGCCTTTACCCTCAGAGATTCCTATTTTTTAAAATATATTTATTTACTTTTTCTGTCATCAACAACAACATATTTGACATGGAATAAATGAAGATAAAAAATGCCACATCTGAATTTTATTATTAGAAATATACAGAGAATATAGTCACTTCTGATATGTGTATTTGGGAAAAGTTAAATTTAAGTCTTTTTCAGTTCAGAAGGATTTCACAGTTATTGAAATTGAGTTTGCCTGAGGCGTTCCTTTATACAACACAAAAATTTTTAAAAAGAAGAAAGGAAAGAAAATATGGCCTGGTCTGTTAATCATGACTAGTAGCAACAGAATTGGATTTTTCTGGCTTTTACCACCCAAAACCAGCTAATGAAGTGTTGCTGCAGCATTCCCGATTATTTTAAAAGGGAAACCTGAGGTCTGAGGTGAACTCATTTTCTTTTTCTTTCTCTTTTTTTTGTCTCATTTGTAAATTTATTTATTTGTGTATTCATTTGTTTGTTTTTATTGATTCTGTCAAACAAAACACATTTGATATAGTATCCCTTATGATTAAAAAATACAAAAATTTGAGTTTTATCATTACACAACTACAGGGAACTCCTATGCTTATGATCTATCTGTCTGGGAAATATAAAATTTCAGCCTTTTGTAGAAGAGAAATATTGAAAGCTTCTCCAAAATGAGTTTATTTTTTGCATTTTTTCATGAATTATATTTCACTTTTTTATAAATATTTTTATGTTATATTTTGGCTTTATACCCAATAATGGGATTCAGGAAATAAATTAATTTTTTTATTTTATCAGGACTCAGGTATTTTACCTTCTGGAATTCTAGGTTTGTTTGTTGATTTTGACTTCAAGGAGCTGCCTTTTCCTTTGTTTACAGGCTGGTAACCATATTTTTTCTGGTTTTAAATTTATTTGTTTATTCATTATTTATTCTGTCAAAAACAACACATTTGACATAGTATCTCTTGTGATACAATCAAATTCAATAAATATTGATTTTATGAGTTGAAAATTGCAGGGAACACCTACCCTTATGATATGTGTCTGGGAAAAGTGAGATTTAGGGCTTTTGAAGAAGAAAAGGATTTAAATTTCTGCAAAATGAATTTGACTGCAGTTTCCTTATTAAAATCAGTCAGAACGCTAAAGAAGCCTCTCCAGGTTTTGGTGGCCCAAAGCAGAAAAATCTGAATCTCTTTTTGCTATGCTGCACATCAGTTCTGGCTACAACCTCTGTTTATTTATTTTTTTTTTTTGGTATTTTTTCATGTATTACATTTCATTTTGGCTTATAAATTTTATTATGTTACATTTTGGCTTCATGCAGGATAAGGGAATTCTGGTAACTAGATAATTTTTTAAATCAGGGCACATGTATTTTATCTTATGGAATTCTAGGTTTGTTTTATTGTTTTGGCTCCAGCAGATGTTTTTCCTTTATTTATGGGCTGTTCCCTACCTTATATCTTGTTTATATTTATTTGTTTATTCATTTATTCTGTCAAAAACAACAAAAACACAACTAGTAGGAGTTTCATGATTAGAAAACTACATAGAACACCTACTCTTTTGAACTTTGTGTCTGAGAACAGAGAAATTTAAGCATTTTGTTGAAGAGAAGGAATTTAAATTTCTCTAAAATGAGTTTGACTGCAGTTTTCTTGTTAAAATCATCTAGAATGCTAAAGCAATGTGAAAGGTTTTAGGTGGCACAAACCAGAAACATCTGGTTCCTTTTGCATAGCTCCATACCAGATTTGGCTACAACCTCTTTGCTGGTTTGGTTGTTTGTTTGCTTTGCATTATTTTCATGAATCACATTTCATTTTTGTTTATAAATTTTAGTATGTTACAATTTGGCTTCATGCTAGATAACAAAATTCATGTATTTAGCTTAATTTTCTTTTTTTAATCAGTACATAGTAATTTTACCTTCCAGTTCCAATTTTTCATTGTTTATGTGCTATTCCCCACTTTTTTCTGACTTAAAATTTGTTTATTCATTTGTTTATTTATTTATTCTGTCAAAAAAACCAACTCATTTGACTTTTGTATTGCTTATGATACAAAAACACAACAAATTGTCTTTTTATGATTTGAAAACTCCAGGGAACAACTACCCTTATGATCCATGAGTCTGAGAAAAGTGAAATTTAAGCCTTTGTATAAGGGAAGCATTTTAAGTTTCTAAAAAACAAGTATGATTGTGGTTTACTTGTTAAAATAATTTGGAATGCTAAAGCAACTGGGCCAGTTTTGGGTGGCACAAACCAGAAAAATCTGATTTGCTTGTTGCAAAGCTCTGTATCAGATCCTGCTACAGCCTCTGGCTACAGCCTCTTTGTTTGTTTGTTTTTGCATTTTTCATATATTGTTTCATTTTGGTTTATAAATTTTAATATGTTACATTTTGCCTTCATTCCAGATAATGGAATTCAGGTCATTGGATTTAATATTTTTTAATGAGGAAACAGACATTTTACCTTCTTCTTTAATTCTAGGTTTGTTTTATTGTTTAGGCTTCCAGCAAACGATTTTTTCTTTGTTTACGGGCTGATCCTTACATTTTTTTCTGGTTTTAAATCTATTTAATTGTAGACCTTTCTCTCTGTCTCTCTCTCTCACTGTCCACTCTGCCTGTCAAAAAGAAAGGAAGGAAGGAAGGAAGGAGGGAGGGAGGGAGGGAGGGAGGGAGGGAAGGAGTCGGACTTGGAGAAGGCCGCCTGGTGCAGCCACGTGATGATGGAGTTGGCACCCTCCTGGATGGTGTGCCACTGGACGCTGTCCAGGTCCGAGGCCTGGTCTGAGCCGGCCACCTCCTCGAGGCAGTCCTGGGGTGCCTCTGCCGGCCACTAGTCCTGCCCAGAGCCCGGGCCTTGCGGCGCCTGGGCAGGGCTGAGCCGATGCAGCAGTGCAGGAGCTCCTCCTCTGAGCACGACCTGGGGGAGCTGTGGTCCCTGGCGCAGGGCCTGGGGGACCGTGGGCTCCGGGCCTCCCAGGTGGCTGTCCTGGCCGGCCGCTCACAGGGCTCGGGATCGCTGAGCGAGCTGGCAGAAGAGCTCAGAGAATAGCAAGGTGGGGGTCTCCTTGGTGATCAGCCAGGGTTGGGCTGGGATGGGGGGGCGGCTGGGCCTGAGAGGCCGCCTTGGCTGGGGCCCGGGCCTCCTTCCCGCCCCACCTCAGGGCCCATGGGATGGTGGACAGTCGCCGTGGGGGCGGCCCGGCCGAGGACGGCGCCTCCTCAGAGTGATAGAGGCAGTACACGGCCTCCTTGGTGGGCGTCCTGAGGCACAGGGACTGCCTCCCCCCTCCCCCCAGCCTGGTCCAAGTGGGCACTTGCGGGCCAGCCCAGTGGCAGCTCCAGCCCGGTCCGGCTCCTGCCTGTTCCCCGGCCCTGCTCCGGGCTCCGGCCATCGC